>NC_135499.1:9741216-9896388 GCF_052857255.1 Amblyomma americanum
GTTTTGCCGAATAGCCATTTCATCAACCATGAGGCTGCAAACTGTTCGGTGCCCCTTGCTTGCTGTTTCAGCACACTTCATTTTTAGTGCATTGAAAGCTTCTGTTGAAAGTCCTGCCTGGCCATCAACAGTCTCATACCATTTTCGCAGAGTTCTGGGATGTGGGAGGCACGTGCCAAAAACTTTCCTGACATACTGATAGGCTCGTGGGGAATAGAAATTTAAAGTGAAGGCAAAAGTTCTCAGTTCAGGGGAGTACTGCTTTGGAGTACCAATTCCACCATGCTTTCCGACTTGTCTTTCAAGTAGGTGCTTATTTACTTGTCTTTCAAGTAGGTGCTTATTTACTTTACCCAGGCCATCTAAAACAGACACTTGCTCTGTCAGGAGGATATTCTCCGTAGTTAAAGCTGACAGAACAGATTTTAGTTCCGCATTTTTCTTTTGCAGTCTCCGCCTTGTTTGCTGCAGCCTTTTTATGCTTTTTCTTGACTGAGCATGCATTGCAGAAAACCATGCAGCCCTTGCTCTCAAGTAAGCTTTTTCGGGTTTGTCCTCCTATGAAGAGAGGTAGAAAATGCAATGCATCATTAGAACAATGCACACCCAAGCCTTGCATACCACAGTTACAACAGTGTGCACATATAAAACACGAAGCACTCTGAATGTTCCATTAAAAGAAGAATGAAGGAGCTCGGTTATCTTCTCGTCCTACTTTAATATCAAAGTGTTTCCCCTCTGATGGAAATGCTCAGCATGCCATCACTCACAATGCACATAAAATTCACTTGATCATCTTTTTCTCGCACATTGTACCATAGCAACAGATCATTTGCCCTGTCACATATTTTACCAGCACCTCACCTCGCATCAAGCCGGAAATGCCTACAAGGGTAACCCTGTTTTTGTCCAGATGGAAAAGTACAAAAATTCACCTGTAACCTTAATGATGAAAGAATGCAATGATTTACCTTCCAGGATTGCCATGATAACAGAGTCTTTGTTATTTCAGTCAGGATCACTTTCTTATATGGATTCCTCACACTTTCCGTAACAAAATTTGATTTCTCAGATGACTAATTCGCACCTGCTGTTTATTTTTTCTTTGTGAATTTTCGTAAGAATATTTACTTGGCAATGATGTTTCTCGACTTGCACCTGAGTGCCGTACCTACGCTGCTTTTTTTGTTTTTTGAAACAATTTTGTTCCGCTTTGAGTCCCCCCCATCTCCCCCTATGTAATGCCCCTAGTGGACCCTTAGGGTACTTGAATAGATCAATAAATGAAGCTGTGACTCACCGATTCTCCTCTGGTAGATGGAGAGGTGTCCAAGAAGAAGATTCCATAATGTGCTCCTCAGCTTGATATGCAGGCCACTCACACACTTAAAAATTCATTGGTTTATTGATTCATCATTGCATACAATATACCATGCAGATCAGTTAGTAGATATTAGTAAAAATTGCCACGGCGAAGTCAAGCTAAGTCCATTCACACAGTCTGGGTGCCTGCATATGCTGTGTTAAAGATTATGCTAATAATGCATGCTGGTGGATGGGCCACTCACGCTATCAAATACGCTCTTGGCATATGCACAAGCATTTGACATTCATGGTGTTGAATTCTGCTTCAGAAATAGGCACATTTGACAGGTCCATTTACCATTGCTGGCCTCCTTCTTCGTGGCGTCCCAACAGAGGCTGGGGCACAGTCGGAAGTTCCTGCATAAGATAAACTGTTTAGTAATGCAGCCCACCTTAGAATGCCTGTTGCCCTGTTCTCCTCCGCCATGCATCAAGGCATAAGAAGGAAAGCAGGACATGAGGCTAATCACAAAATTACTCGGCATGCCCACTACTGGGCCACGCAACAGCTTCAGTGCATATGTACTCAATGCCTTTCGATGTCACTGCAAAAGAAAAACGCTCGCACATTGTTAAACTCATATCACCTAGCATGTTAAGGTAATGTTATATGTCTACACATTTTATTTTTATTATACACTCAAAGTGTTGCAGAAATAAAGCAGGGTTAATAGCACAACTGTGTAGAAGCGTGAATACATACAGCTTTAAAAATTATTGCATTAAATTTTGTGTCGTGCAATCTCGTTTTCTGAATGCCCACTGGAACTGACGTTAAAGAAGTTGGCATGTACCCATATAAGAAGTATTTCATGAAAAACTTATACAAGGAACAACTGAAAAAGAAGAAAACATGACAGTACAAATTTTTCATGTAGCACGCATGCCAGTTTGCACCGAATACTTTCTACATAGCTGTCAATGACCTTGTCCAAAATCAGTAAAACCAGTTTGGAATAACGTGAGAAAATTTTGTAGAAAAGATATCCACTGACCTGGTGGAGTATGTCTTGCATAGCCAAATTTTTCTTGATACTGACAGATTATTTGTAGTGTAACTCTGACGAGATGACTATATTGATTTGTGTAACGAACATAAGCAATGAAGGCACATGAAAGAATATTGTGGCAGTTACTAATGTGCTTATGTGGTTCCACAAAAAGGTACCATCCTATATGAAGGATCTTTGCAGAACCTACTGCACTCTGCTACTTTCTCCGGTAAGCACGGGGCCTGCAAACAACTGCAGGTTCTACTGCACTTCACATTGCAGAATTGCAACGACATCCTACCTCATGCAGTGAATAAACCTGGATGGAAACCACACAGGACGATATGAAACTTACTGGTGTAAGTTGAAAGGCTTGAGATGGCCCTCGCTGAATGTCCAGCATCATGACCACATCCATAGTTGCCTATAAAAAAATTTTGTTCAGGAGAAATGTGTGTGTACCGAGACATAACAAGCGTTCAGTTTTAAGCACCTAGTGAAAAGTGGAGAAGCATCACACTACTAGACCGTTTTGAGTTATGTCTGAAGGAATAAAGATATGACTGGTGTGCTGAGGTGGCTTGGTCAAAACTTCCTCTGAGCCTGCGCCAGGAAGCTTTCTTTTACATAAAAATTCACCCGTTTCATGACTCGTGCTGCGAGATAAACTCAGACACTGTCAATCTTCTAGCAGTTGCTGTCACAAAATGGTATATCGTAACATACCTGTTGTGATGGGCCTGGTAAAGTTTCCTGGCTTTCAGTGACATCCATAGGTGCCTGTGAAAAAAAATTGAAAAGCATCACACTGCTAGGCTGTGTTTTCAGTTCTGTCAAAAGGATTATAAAAAATGACTAATGTGTTGAGGCGATTCAGAGAAAACTTCCTCTGAGCCAGTGCCAGGATGCATTCTGTTACAGAAATCTGTTTTTGGTCGCTCGTGCTGCGACATAAACGCAGACACTGTTGTTCTTCGAATTGATGCAGTCACAAAATGGTATATTGTAAAATACCTGTTGTGATGGGCCTACCAAAGTCTCCTGGCTTTCAGCGACATCCATAGGTGCCTGTAAAAAAAAATTTATTCTGGAGGAATGTCATCATCGTCATCATCAGCCTGACTACGCCCACTGAAGGGTGAAGGCCTCTCCCATGTCTCCAATTAACCCTGTCCTCTGCCAGCTGCGGCCACCGCATTCCCGCAAACTCCTTAATCTCACCCGCCCACCTAACTTCCGGCCGCCCCCTGCTACGCTTGCCTTCTCTTGGAATCCACTCTGTTACCCTTAAGGACCAGCGGTTATCTTGCCTTTGCATTACGTGCCCTGCCCAAGCCCACTTCTTCCTCTTGATTTCAACTAGGATGTCATTAACCCACGTTTGTTCTCTCATCCACTCTGCCTACTTCTGGTTTCTTAACGTTACACCTGTCATTTTCCTATCCATAGCTCACTGTGTTGTCCTTAACTTAAGCTGAACCCTCTTTATTAGCCTCCACATTTCTGCCCCATAGATGAGTACTGGTAAGATACAGCTGTCGTAGACTTTTCTCTTGAGGGATAATGGTAAACTGCCATTCATGATCTGGGAGAACCTGCCATATGCGCTCCACCCATTCTTATTCTTCTAGTTATTTCCCTTTCATGATCTGTATTAGCGGTCACTACCTGCCCTAAGTAGGCATATTCTCTTACTACTTCCAGCACCTCGCTACCAATTGCGAACTGCTGTTTCTACGTTGGTTTTCTGCATATTATTTTTTAGCCCCTCCATTCTGCTCTGCCTGTCTAACTCATTGATCATGCTTTGCAGTTCTTGTCCTGAGTGGCTTAGCAAGGCAATGTCATCAGCGAATCGCAAATTACTCAGGTATTCTTCATTAACTCTTATCCCCAAATGTTCCCATTTCAGGCCGCGGAATACCTCCTGTAAACAGGCAGTGAATAGCATTGGCGAGATCGTGTCTCCCTGCCTGACACCCTTCCTTATTGGAATTTTATTGCTGACTATATGGAGGACTATGGTAGGCGTGCAATCGTTATAAATATCTTCCAATATTTTCACATAACACTCTTCCACACGCTGATTCTGCAGTGCCTGCATGACAGTTGAGGTTTCCACTGAGTTAAATGCTTTCTCGTAATCAATGAAGGCCATATATAGGGGTCGGTTATAATCTGTGCATTCCTCTATCACTCACTGATAGCGTGAACATGATCTATTGTTGAGTATCTTTTACGAAAGCCTGCTTAATTATTTGGTTGATTAAAGCCTAAGGTTATCCTGTCTATTAGCGATTACCTTAGCAAATACTTAGTAGGCAATGAACAGTAAGCTGATCGGTCTGTAATTCTTCAAGTCCTTGATGTTAGCATTCTTCCAAGCTCCTGGTACTCTCGAGGTCACAAGGCATTGCATATATAGGATGGCTAGTTCTACTAGCACAATCTCCCCTCCCTCCTTCAACAAATCTGCTATTACCTGACCCTCACCAGCTGCTTTCCCGCTTTTCATTCCTACTAAGGCTTCCGTTACTTCCTCTTCTCTTACTGCTACGGGATGTCCCATTGCTGTCCCACTACTGCATAGATTTGTGTCTTTTTGGTTATTTGATATCTTATCCATATTGCTAATGATATTGCCCTCTTTGTCTGTTAACGCATACATCATGTACCAAGCATACAAGGTGTTCAGCTTTAAGCAGCTAGTGAAAGATGGACGTGGAGCATCACACTTTAAGACTGTTTTGAGTGCTGTCTGAAGGGTTAAGAAATATGATGACTAGTGTGTCATGGGATTCGGATAAATCTTCTGGTGAGCCCGTGCCAGGAAGCAGTGTTTGTAGCTCCTACTCCAACATATACAAAGCCACTGTGATGCTTTGAATAGCTGTAGTAGTCACAAAACAGCGCTGTTTGAAAATACCTGTTGCAGTGGAGACGCTGGAGATGTGTGACTTTGTGTTAGTGCTTGCTGGGCGCCATGCTGAGCAGTGGCAGCAACAGCTGTGCCATCGCCTGGCTGCTGTGAAAGGGGTTCCTGCTGTAAATGAATAATGAGGTGCATCACATGCTCGCAGTGGAACGCCAGCCTTAGCTAAAAAGATGCATGTAATTCAACAGACAGATGTACCAATCTGAGACTGTCAATATGGATGGAACACAGCCAGTGGGCGAGAGTGCACCCATTTCTTAAGAAAGCATCAGCAGAGAAATGCATTGTTAGTACAGCAGGTCTACCATATTTTTGAGAAGGGAGAGTGGGGTGTCTCTCCTCAGGCTCACCCAGCTATACCCCATGAAGTGTGTATGGTATGTGTACGAGGAATTATATATGCAGAACTGCCGTATCTGTATAATAAGGGAGCTAATTATACTCATTGGCATCCACCCAGGCGCAGCTATGCGGCTAAAGGAAAGCTATAAATTGTTTCCACAGAAACTTCGCAAAAGAAAACGGGATGATTCCCCTAAACATTTGGCCAAGCTTTCTGCCTGTGTTTTGTCTTTTTTTCTTTGTCTCATGCTTCCCTTTTTCCTTATGTGTATGACACTTACCGTATTTACTCGCGTAGATTGTGCACCCCAAAAAGTTTCAAACTTTTAACCCGATAAAAAAAAAAAACTACTCGCACATTTTGCGCACTATGCTGAGCCAGACCACCAGCATGTACGCGGGTGCGAACTGTGCCGTTTACCCGGCTTGCTCGCGCTGGCGGTCGCTGTCCCGGACGAACAGTTGCGCGTGCGCCCGAATCCAAAACTCTACCGTACCGTTTGCTATACGGTTTGCCGCTGGTCAGTCGGGCCACACGCAAGGGCCCCGTTTTATTGCCCGTTATCTCCTCCCACGGCTGACTTCGCGATTGAATCTTTGCGCGTTTATTGCTTTGAGCTAAGCACGTGCCGTCATGTCATGCCACCCCGCGGGGAGCTATAGTGTGGGGAAGGGGGAAGGGGGGGGGGGGGGGGGGGGGGGGGGGAACGTGTCAACCTTGTTGCCATGGGGCGAGGGGTGCCAACCTTTTTTTTAGGACGTGTTCGGATAACTCGCTTGCGTGTAAATTGCGCACCCTCTTTTTGGAGCCCTAATTAAAGAAAAAACATGCGCAAATCACGCGAGCAAATACGTACGGTGCACTATGCCTTATGGAACTTCTTTGTGATTTCCTTTGTAAACGAACTATAGTTTTAAGGAATTGCAGTGCTCTCTCAGTGACACTTCCCAGGTGCTATGGCCGAGATGACAACAAAAAATGCACCGCCTACTGCTAGGCGCAAACATTTGCACACTACAAGTAATAATTAAATAGAAATGATGCCCCAAGGAAAACTGTGGTGTGCTCGATGCTCTCTTTTTTTTTTATTTTCTTCTAATGATGGAGTGCGTAAGCTAATAAATAAATTATCATGTACAGTAAGCAGAATTTCACCAGAGCCATATATAAACCGCAGCCAGTTTAGGAGTATAATGACACAATTACTTTTTATCAGTGCGGGAGTACTGTAGCCGCGCTACTCGATCATAACGTCTAGCTAAAGCCATTTATTCACAAATCGTTCTATTTCTCGCACGAACACCTAAAACATCATATTGAACGCATGCTTATGCAGTCAAGTTATAATAAAGCACCTTCTCAATAAGAGCATTTCTTTCCAATCTCTTGAGAATGTATAGAAGGTGGTTCCTCACCTGAAGGGGACGGCATCCGCACGTATACGAACTACGAGCGGCGACATCCGATCGAAGTGCTCGGGCAGGAAATGTTTTGAACATACGCAGGTCCATTTTGCTGGCTCCCAGTCTCTTTGGCCTGGTCTAACAACCTCAGTCCACTGCCTCCTTCGCTCTGGATATTTCGGAAACCTGTTTGAAAACAATACTATTCACTGCACTCGGACAAAGAGCCACCAATAAGGCCGGGGCAGTACGAATACCACGTTCACGCCGTGTCGTGCGTTATGTTCTGCGAGCATGCATTTTACTCATTACGCAGTCAATTAAATACGAAAACAAAATGCAGTATACTTACGTGTGGAAAGTGACGCCCGGTTCTTGTCCTGGCGTGCGCGACCGACACCCAGGAACGCAGCAGCTGGGCATCGCAGCGTCTTTGTTGTCAATGGGAGCAGGAAGTCTCACTTTCCGCCGTGTCTGACAGCTGCCGACAGCCTGGCGCGGCGCGAAATCGTCTGCTCGCGCCGATCTTCGCGGCGCTTGCATGCCATTGGCTGAGAAAACGGCCAAGTGTCATGGCGGAGCCCTCGCTTCCGGCTTCAAAAAATGTGACGTAGCAGCCTCTCCTCTTTTCCTTCTTTCCTCCCATGATCTACTGAAACGCAAAATGGCGGCACTGCTGCTGATGGCGATGGTGATGGAGGCTGTTGACTTCAGCCACCCATTGTTGCAAGACTTCCGTATTTTTTTCCGCCAATGACCGTATATAAGACGGGGGTCGACTTTTCACCATGGTTTTTTGAAAAAAAGTTCGACCTATATTCCGGTTTTTACGGTAAGTATGTTGTCTCTGAGTGTTGTCAGCCTTATGCATGGAGAATGAAGTGAAAATGAGTAGTACGGGCTGATGAAAACTAAGAGGAATGACTTTTCATTTTGCTTCAAACTGATGAATAATTGGGATTTTTTATGGCGCAAGGGCACCTGGGTACAAAGAGCGCCATGGCACAAGGTATTTTTCTTCTTCTCAAGGTGGGGTCAGACGCCCATTTTCCAAGCGTTTCACCCTGAATAAGCCGAGCACCAGGCCGGGGGAAACGTTGCTCCCCTTTGTATCACCGGTGGGTTCCCGGCGGCACTGGCGATCGAGTCCCACATGTGAGGCGGGTGATCAAACCACTAGGCCACCGCTGCCGTGGAGCGAGAAAAAGACTGTCAATGCACCACGGTCAAGATTATGAGGAGAAAAGCAGAACACGAGACCGTTTGGGGGGAGAGTTACTTTCAATCCTGCTGGCTCTAAAGGTATTACATGGAATCATTAGGAAGCTCCAAATTTTGCTGTCTGAATCACCGCTGCCTTGTCTGTTACAACATGTATGCAGGACAATGACAGGGTCAACGTGCGCAGCTGTGGGCTGACCTGACAAGCCAACAGTTCACCTTTTCTCACAGCCTACATCTGGTACCCAAAAACAAATGGTTGAAGGCCTGAACGGACTCGAAGAAGCGCGCCAGTTTTTTAAAGGTCGAGTTTGTAGAATTCTGCTCCCCCCCGCCAGAGAGAAAAAAAAACAAAAACTGCTGAAAATTTAAAAATGCATTGAAGCCTTGTGAGGATGCTATGCCGCAGAAGCACCAAAAAGTCTGTGGCAGTTAACAGGTTCTTTTCTCTCCTCTCTTCTGATTAAACCGGGCCACTCTCAAAATTTGCAGATCGCACCTACTTGTAGATGCCCCATAATATTAAAGCAGCGCTAAGCAACAAGGACGAAGAAAGAAGGGAACACACACACACAGATGCCGTTTCTCGCACCAGGAAACCAGGCTCCGAGAATTCTTGGAGCTTGCGGGGTTGTAATAAGGGGGGTGAAATACCTTTTTTCCTCTTAACAGTTCAAAACCACCGACCCCAACCCATGATTGCGAGCGCTACTCGAGCGCACGCCGACCAGGGCGGGCCTTGCTCTGAGGGAAACAAAGGAACGGAGAGTCTGGTGGACACAAACAAGATTAACGCCACAGCAACATCAACATCAGCTAGCAACAAAATACAATGTAGACTGCTTATAAACGTAGGTTGCACTATAAGCGGTACCAGACTATAACCAAAATGTTATCTTTTCCAGGTCAAAATTCGCACTAGATGAGTAGCTTCCCTTTCAGAAATGCTTTATTTCCTAAACAAAAAAGCAATGCACCAAGTCCGGTGCACACTGTATTAGTTCTAGCACATCACGCGTAGCATGACCGCGGAAATTACCGTGACCGCCGCCACGGAACTGCATATTGCCGCGAATATTTGCAGTGTTTGTTCATTCTTCAAATCTGCCGCCACACAACTTTATCGCTTTGTTTGCTAGATTTATCTCGATTGATCGCAGCCCAGGCAGAGCTGATTCTACGTTGTTCCGGAATGTTCTAGTAACTTTGCACGCTTTATCTCGAAAGTTCGCTATCAGCTTTAAATTGAGGCGGGCATTCTGTTCGACGACCGCCGATCATGCTTGTCGCTTCGCCGCCGCCGAGTGATTCACTCTATTGGACGCGCAAGTCAGCCCAATAAACAGTTTTCTTTTAGAATACCTTTTTGTCCATTTTCATCGCTCCTTCGACTGCCGTCACCACTACGTGACAATATGCGCTTATCTGCACATGCCCAGTTCCGGGAAGGCGGTCGCGCTAACTTCTTAAGCCAGCTGCCAAATAAATTCTCGGGTCATCCAGGCCTTCAAATTCACCCCGTATATCACCGGAAGGTGTTCTCTCTTCATGAAATATCAGGGCCTCTTCGATTTACCAACCACAAGCAAGCGGCACTTATCGGATGCATCCATGTTGGCACAAAACAAAACAGTGACACGCTCCTTTGACACCGTGAGGCTGGAGCAAGTACCACCTTTCAGGGGAGCAAGTACCACCTTTCAGGGTGAGGGTTCGGTTTGGAAGCATGTTATAGCACACACCAGCTTCATCGGCATTGTGCACGTCGTTGTCCAAACAAGTGGGCGAAGTTCCTAGCCTTTGCTTGGAGCATCGGGCCACTTACTGGGATGGTCTGTGCTCGCACTTCACAGAGCCACCTAAACAGGGCCTAAGCAACGTCTTCATACTTAGGCGTACAAATCCTTTTTCTTGCGAGAGATGCACAGTCTTTCTCTAGCTGCTTCCGTATCTTTCACAGTTCTTCCAGATGGTGAACACTGTTGTGTCAGCGACACCATAGTTCCTAGCAACCGAAAATTTTATCACACCACTTTCCACGTCCTTGATTATGCGCTGCTTCGTTTCAAGGGATGAGGCCTGTCGTTCCCCAGGCTTTTGAGACACGAACAATGTGGACGCTTTAAGGATGGCAGCTTGGCGACGAAAGATCGACTTGCAAAACGCCAGCACACCACTGCTACTACACACCCGGGCCCCAAACTAACGCAGGTGCAAAGGCCAGTTGTTCACCAGTTTCTAAGCCACGGACCAACACGGTGCAATCGAAGAGGCACCACTGATAACGTGCTGAACTTTTCATGGACAAAGAACGAAGGCTCAACCCCAACGAGTATCTACGCTTACTCTTTTACGAAAAGAGTGAAGGAGTGAAGTGAGTGAGTGAAGGAAAGCATTAGACGGGTCATGGCGAAAAAATGTGGTTACATGTCACCCAGATGCATGGAAAGGAGGAAAGCACAAGAACTGCAGAGGGAAAAGCATGGCTACCTGTTACCTAATCTTGCACAAGGCAGAAGCAATGGATGGAGGCTGAGGAAGGATACGAGCAACATGTGCGCGCGGCACTTGCACTTGTGTCGCGCCTTAAGCACGTGGTGCAATGTGCTGTGCCACGTAGGGAAGCGCACTTGCTGTTTCATGCTGTCACTGAGCGAATTTCAAAACTGCTCTATAACCGGTGTTTCGCTTTGTGCAATTGTATAATAAGTGTTAAGAAGTTGAGCGTGTGACGGAATCCCGTCTGGCTGGGAGCGTACATTTGAAAAATAAGAGACGCCGACCAGTGAAAAAAGGTTCATTATTGACGTTTCGGCTTCCACACGGAAGCCTTGTTCACAATGAATTCATCACCAAACAAGGGTCGTTTAAATATGGTTGAATAATCGGCGCAAGGAGCGTGCGTATATGGGGTTTAGATTACCATCATTCCGGTTTAACGTGTGTGAGTAGTTTGTATGATTAGGGATTCTAAATGAAGTCGTGATGCTGCTACTTTTTCGGTTGCGATGATCCTTGCCTTGTCACAGTCATTTTTGTGGCCATTCACGACGGCGTGCTCTGCTACGACATTGTTGCGAATGTTTCCATTTTTTATGTCCCGAGCGTGCTGCTGTAATCGCTTCCTGTAGTTTCCAGTTTCCCCAATATACACACCTTTGCAGTCTGCGCAGGGGATTTCATAGACAACTCCGGGGAATCTTTCCTTTGGCAGTGTATCCTTCACCTTTACAAGCTGATGGCACATCTTTCTGGCCGGGACATGGGCCACCTGCACGTCATATTCCCGTAGGACACGTGCCAGGCATTCACTTGTACCCGGGACATATGGCACAGAAGCCCATTTCTTGAGCGGAGGGCGGGCGTTCGGTTGTCCTTGTTTTGACAGCTGATGTTCTACCACGTCGATGAAGCGGCTAGGGTATCCACAGTTTCTGAGGTCATCCCGTACCTTTTTCGTGTCCAGGGTCGCATCCTTGGGCCTTGTGCACAACCTTTTATGGCTGTTATGGCTTTACATTGACTGTTATATGACTGTTATGGCTGTTATGGCTTTACAGTGTTATGGCTTTACATTGAGTTCTATGAGAGGCAGGCTGGTGTGATGTGCACAGGAAATCGTCAGGGGATTTTTGAATGCGATGCGTCGACAGTGGTGCGTCGGACAGCGGAGTGCTGCGCGTGCCAGCCCAGTGTTGCGCGTGTGCGTGTGCGAATGGTGTGTGCGAGACGACGGCGACGAAGAACGTGGCGAGCATGAGGAGTACAGAGCTGACATGTTAGAAACCCGAGGTGTCAAGGGAGACAGCGCAGCGGAGATCAGATAGTGTCATTCAAGTGTGGAGGTGGCAGCCATCGGACGTTCGGTCTGTGCTGCCGTGGACCTCCCTTGGATCACCGACACAAGCCTCCTGCGTCCCTTTCAAGTGTGGAGGTGGCAGCCGATGGACTGAGGGTCTGTGCTGCTTAAAAGCACCCTTCGATAGCCTGCATTAAACCTCCGGCGTTTCAGGACACTGTCGACGGTTCTCGGCTACGCTTCTGCTGCTGCCAAGTTCTTCGGGCTGTTGACGGGAGACCACTGGCATCTTCCTCTCCACTCTTATTACCACCTGCCACTTTTTCGCCACTTCCGTTGATGCAACGCCAGCAATGCGTCATAGTCCATCAACCCGCGGTCCGCCCTGTCTGCAAGGCATCCCTGTTTCACCTGGAACGCTCAGTACCTGGTGAACTCTTTTCTTTATTCTGTAGTGTTGTACGCCTGTTGGTGTGTATTTCTTGTTTTCGTTGTGTATCGGCTCTTTTGAATTAGGCAAAGAGTTGGGGTTGAAAGATGCCATAGCTGTGTTCATGTGTTGCCGCTGAGCAGGAAAAGGAACTTGCAGCACGTGCAGCCGAACGCGAGGCTCGGCGAGAGCATGAAAAGGTGCTGGCAGAAGCCGAATGCGAGCATGCAAAGTCGCTAGCAGAGGCTGAAGAGCGTAGATTGCAGCTTTAATTAAGACTCGCAGAAGCTGGTGGGGTAATCGAGAACCCGCTCTGGGGCCCTCAGCAGCGGTTAGCCCGCACAAATTGATCCCGCCTATCGACGATCGCAGGGATGATTTGGATGCATACCTCAAACGTTTTGAGCATACCGCAGAAGGGCACAGCTGGCCCAAGGAAAAATGGGCTACAGCACGCAGTATGTCTTTGACTGGGGAAGCTTTCTGTGTGTTCGGTCGATTGTCTCCCACAGATTCAATGGATTAGGATAAGGCGAAACTAGCCCTGGTCCAACATTTTCGGTTCACAGCAGAGGGTTATCGCGAAAGGTTTCGTGAAAGTAAGCCGCTAGATAAAGAAACAGGTAAGCAATACGCAGCACATTTGGTCAGTCTTTTTGATCTATGGGTCGAGATGTCGGAAACGGCCACAACGTACAATGATTTACGTGACTTGGTGGTGGCCGAACAATTTATGAGGAGCTGTCATAGTTGTCTGGCGATTTTCCTTAGAGAAAGAGAGTGCAAGACGCTGGACAAAATGGCTGAGATGGCAGACAACTTTCTAGAGGCCCAGCGACAAGGAAACTTGTCTTCGTTCAAAGAATCGTTAGAGGTAGGCAATCCGAGAGAAAAGGATGTTCCATCAAGTAGACAGTTAAAAAGGTGCCTCATTTCTTATCGACCTGCACATAAGGCTGCCGACTGTCGCTCGAAGCCAAAACAGCTTTATTGCGTTTATTGTCGAAAAACAGGGCATGATGTAAGTTCCTGCTCAAGAATGATGATGGAAAAAAAAAAAACACGAAAACCAGAAACAGTCGTCTTGTGTTCAGCCAGAGGGTGTTGCACCTGAAATGGTGTCCACTACAGCAGATAGGCTTGAGCCAGTTGAGGATAAGGTGGTGGACGGACTTGTCCGCAAAAAGCCTGCAGACGCCGAACACATGCCTGTACTGGAAAGAGAGCTTCGAGGCCTACCCGTACGTGTTTTACGGGACACGAGGAGCAATACAGTGGTGGTGTGGAGAGCCCTAGTTCCCGACACAGCTCTCACCGGCTCGAGATCTACGGTGTTCCTTGTTGATGGCAGTAGTCTGGAAGTTCCTGATGCAGAAGTCTACATCGCTTCCATTTATTTCACTGGCACGGCCCTGGTAAAGTGCATGGAGACACCTTTCTACGATGTCATAATTGGAAATTTACCAGAGGCCCGTGAGCCGTCAAATCCAGATATTAATTGGGAAAAATCGGAGGGCGTTGCTAAATTATGTCCTGGTGTAGTCAATGACGAGGTTGCCAGTGAAATTGGTGAGGGCGAGGGCCCAAAAGTGGTGTTGGCTGGAAAGGAAGTTTCTGGACGAAGGAGGGAAAGTATTGCTTTAAGCGTTGGTCCCATGAGGTTCACCAAGGAAATGCTAGAAACACAGCAAAGCAACGAGTCATTGAAGGCGTATTGGGTGAAAGTAGGAAAGGTGTTCCATGGCAAGCACGGCACTTCGCACTCGTATTCTGTCGAAAAGGGGTTGCTGTATCGCCTCTATCATCTCGCCTCTGGCAAAGAGGTTCGACAGGTAGTACTTCCAAAGTCTTGTAGATCGCAGGTATTTAGCCTTGCCCACGATAGCCCGCATCAGGGCATTAAGAAGACTACAGATCGAGTTCTGGAAGAATTTTACTGGCCAAGAGTGCAGGAGGAGATTAAGAGGTATGTCAGGTCATGCGACTCATTCCAAAGGACGTGCCCGCAAACATCGGTGGAAGGGAATAGATATATTCTCACTCTCGTCGATTTTGCCACGCGGTATCCCGACACCGTAGCTCTTCCAAAGATCGATTCAGCGCCCGTGGCAGAAGGCTTGGTGGAGAGGTTTTCACGATCACGTTTTCCGAGAGCGATTCTTTGTGACCAGGGCTCCTGTTTCACTTCCAAATTGATGAGAGAGCTCTTTCGATGGTGAAACATCTCAACACGACCCCTTACCATCCAATGTGCAATGGGATGGTGGAGAAATTTAATGGCATACTCAAGCAGATGCTGCGGAAGCTGAGTCAGGAGCAGCCCAAAACGTGGGATCATTATATCACTCCGCTTCTGTTTGCATGCAGAGGTGCCATAGGCGAGTCTGGGGTTTTCTCCATTTGAGTTGATATTTGGACGACATGTGCGAGGACCGCTCGCAGTCCTCAGAGAGCTCTGGACAAGGGAAGAGCTGGAGGAAGACACGAAGACGACGTATGGTTACGTTCTCGATCTAAGGGAACGTCTCGAGCAAACTGTGAGAGCGGCACATCAAAATTTGTTGCGTGCCCAACAGTCTCAGTAGAGTTACTATGACAGGAACAGCAAGAAGCGGCAGTTAAGGGTTGGAGATCGTGCCTTCATTATTTTGCCGAGTAGCCACAATAAACTCCTGCCGCTCAAGTGACCCGGTCGAGCGTCTCTGGCTACCCATGTACACTTTTGTTATCGGTTGCCGAGTACATGCTCAAAGAAAGCAGAGAAGTAGTACCAGACAAGGGGGGGGCTGACACAGATTGGAGAAAAAATGTGGCAGTACTACTTTACATACACACCGTTGCCCACCAGCTCAAGAAAATAGGGAAAAGAGCAAGTGTGCGTGTGGTGTTTTCGTGCCAGAGGACCTATCAAAACTGTGCAAGAAGGTGAATTCCGCCATTACTGGGAGCGATTCCTGCACTGTTAGGCACAGGCAACCATTTGTAGAGTGCACGAAAGACGTAGTCTACTCTATACCTTTGCCCTGTGGCCGAGCCTACATTGGCCAAACAGGCAGATGTCTCAACGAGAGGCTCATGGAACACAGCAATAGCATCATCGGGGCATCCCGTCATCTAGGCATACACTGCCGTGATTGCCAACAGTGTAAGGTACGTGGTTCCTTTTTGGGAAGAACAATCATTCATAAGTATGTCAGCAAAACAGCCAGGGGGATAGCTGAGGCTGGTGAGATCGCAGAAAAAGGAGATTACTGTGTCATCGCCCCATCGGTGTTGTTAAGTGGTAAGGAGCGTGGTGTCTTGGGAAGTTCTATACTCTAGTTATTGTTCTTGTTTGCGTCCTGCCTTTTAGGTTTTAGCTTTATGTTTTCTTTCTTGTACCTATGATGATGTGTTCTCTTGCGGTTTGGCGCTGCTACCAGTCTTACATGACTTTCCTTTTCGTTGCTATGCATGCCCGCTGTACTCTATATGTATTCGCTGCGCGCAGCAATAAACGTTGAAGTCGGCGCTTTGTGGTGTCACCCCTCGTGTCTGTGTTCGTCTTTGTGCTGTGAATGTAAACATAGATGTCGTTTTAAGAATACGGGGTTTCTGTTAGCGGATGATATGACTTTTGTGACATGCGCGTTCCAGGTTAAATCATTGGACAATGTTACGCCGAGGTATTTATAAGTCTGAGCGAATTCTACCGTGACGTGCGAGATTTTATACGAGAAGAGGAGAGGTTTACGTTTTCGGTTAAATGACACGATTTTACATTTATTGGGGTTTAGTTCCATGAGCTATTTTTTACGCTGGTCCTGTACGCTGATTAAGTCATTCTGAAGGGCGAACTGATCAGAGACGTTATTGACTGTGCGATAGATAACACAGTCATTGGCAAAAATACGAACGTTACACAAGACATGCGTGGTTAGGTCATTAGTGTATATTTAAAATATTAGGGGGCCAATGACTGATCCTTGCGGTAACCTGATGTTACAGGAAGAGAACTAGAGACTTGATTATTAACGTAAACACAGCTGGGTGCGGTTAGCCAGGAATTCGCTTATCCACTGTAATATGTTAGGATGAAGGTTTCACCAGGAAAGTTTTAGTAGCAAGCGTTTGTGAGGTACTTTGTCAAATTTTTTCGCGAAGTCCAGGAATATTGCGTCAGTTTGAAGGTTAGTGATGAAAATAGCCAATTGTGTATCGCAGGATAGGTTCTTACGGAAGCAGTGTTGAGCAGGATGAAAAAAAATTAGGAGTCAAGAAAGTTCATTATGTGAGAATAAATGACATGTTCCATGAGTTTGCATGGCACATTTGTTAAAGATGGGGCGGTAATTAACAGGTGATTCTTTGTTGCCTGATTTGAAGACCGGAACAACCTTCTCTACCTTGGGTAAGCTGGGTAAGCTGCCTGTGGAAAGTTATTGTGCAAACAATTTTGATAGATACACTAGGGAAGCATGACGAGTATTTTTTAGGAACTTAGGAGTGATATCATCAGCACACGCAGAAGATGACATCTTGGTATTTCCAATAATACATGTGATGACGTGCACAGAAAACAGGATTGAAGGCATATGCAAACTCAGGTAGGCAGTTGCGGTAGAAGGCGGCATATCAGTTCGTGTGTGAAGATGGATGAGAAAGCGGCGTTAACCCTTTGAGGGTCAAATTATTTTGAAGAAAACTTTCCCAAGTGGTCAAATTAGTTTATTGCGGATCTTGAATGTACAAAATGTATAAAATCGGGAATAAATAGTAAAAAAAAATTTGGAACAGTACTTTGGTGTCAGCATCACTCACAACTGGAAAATGTTCAATAGAATTTCAAAGTGTGGTACTCCTTAAAGCACGGCTCCACGCACAGCGCCTTATCACAGACTGCACACATAAAACGCGTGTCTGCTCTCCTCTTGGTCCGGCGAGTTGTGTTGGCACACACATGGCATCTTCTCTGCGTGCGGCTGCCTTGGGCAGAGGTCTGAGGCACCCTCTCTGGGAAGTGGCGCGCTGTCAGTCGCAGCGGGTTGTCCGTCGTTCGTCTTCCGCGCCTTGGTCGTTGGATTTCGGTTTGGTATTTTTCCAATATTTGGGTAGCGACTTTCTTTCTGAACACAGCCAGCTTTACCGGGGTGCCAGTTCTCTCGCGGTAGAGAATAAATGCGTTCAGCAGTGTCATGTCGAGCAGGTGAAAAAAGAACTTCTTGTTCCACTTCAGAGTTTTCCTGATGCTTTCACTGAAGCTTAGCTGCATGTCGACGCTGTCGACGAGTCCCATTTTTTTCGTGTATTCAAGTACACATGCAGGCTTTTTCTTTTTTTCTCCGGTCGCTCTGTCCACCTTATCAGACTCCTGCATCTCCGGTCCATGCATCGTTGTCAACATAGTGACTTCGCGCTTGTCGCACCATTTCAAGGCAAGCAGAGTGTTTGTGTGAAAGCTTTGAGTTTCACCCTTCTTCAACTTCTTTTTGAAAGAGGGTAGGCCCTTCCTATTGATACGCACAGTTCCGCATGCATTTGTGTTGTTGCTGTGCAGAAATTCAAAGAGCACTGGGCTTGTGTACCAATTGTCCACAAAAAGAGAGTGTCCTTTTCCAAGGAAGTCCGCCAGAAGGTCAGCAACAACAGCGCCCGCATAACCAAGCTCCTTTCTTTTGGCCAGGCTAACTGTAGCTCCGGTATAAACTAGAAATCTAAGTACATACCCGGTTTTCACATCACACATCATGAACATCTTCACTCCGAACCGGTGTCTTTTGGATGGTATGTACTGCCGGAATGAAAGGCGGCCTCTCCAAGGCATCAGAGATTCATCAATGCATAAATCTTGGTACGGAAGAAAAAATCGGTCAAATTTTTCCTGAATGGCCTCCATGACCGGTCTGATGGCCCTTAGGCGATCGGATTGCTCCGTTATTGAACTGAAGTGCAGGACGCGCAGCAGAAGAGCAAAACGGTTCACAGAAAAAATCTCCCGAAAAAAAGGGGTCACCAGCATCGGGTCTGTCGACCAATAGTCCCGCCGGGTGTTCTTCCGCACGAGGCCCATAAGCAGTACTATTGCCAAAAAGCAGTAAAGCTCCGGGAGGTCCACGACAGCCCAGGCTCTGAGCCGCGATGCGCCGGAGTGACATGCGCCTGCTTTATCATTCCCATACTTGTTTGTTTCGGTGACGATGAGCGACACAAGTTCTTCATCGAAAAACAATTGGAAGTAATCCAATTCACTTGCTTCTGGCGGGAGCAGAGAGGCCGCAACCTGCCCTGATTGCGAGTCGTCAAAGGTGAAAAGAGATGGCGAAAAATCACCTGTGTCCCACTGGGTGTCGTCGCGTCTTGCCCGCTTTCGAGATGTTGCGGCTGCGCTGAGGTCGGAGGTCGAACTTGTTGAATGCAGTTCGTCATCCGAAGATGAGCTGTCCTCTTCCGATGAAAAACTGTCTTCTGATTCCGACTCGGTGAGTGGAGCAAAATCAGGATCGGAAGAGTCATCGCTGTCGGTGTCAAGAGAACGGGCAGTGCGTCCGGCCATATCGCCGCTATGCCGTGCATCTGAAGAACTCGACCGAAACTCGGTAAAGAAGGAGAGCGAGAATATCTCGCGAGCGACGGTGATAAACAAGCTAAGAGCAGCACCAATAAAGATAGAAATCAACTTCCGCCGCCTCTGCAAGAGAGTGCTCACAAAGAGAAAAGATGTTTCGCGCGGCTCCGTTGCGATTTCACGGCGATTCCGAAACCGGGGAGGCGCGTTGCCGCAGAGAGCGAGAATATCTCGCGAGCAACGGTGATAAGCAAGCTAAGAGCAGCACCAATAAAGATAGAAATCAACTTCCGCAGCCTCAGCAAGATAGTGCTGACAAAAAGAAAACTCAAATTTCGCGCGACTCCGTTGCGATCACACGGCGAAACCAAAACTACAAAAGGGGCGTTGCCGCAGTCTGTGCCGCGCTAAAGCTAGAAATCAGTTCTGCTTATCTCCGTAAGAAGGCAGCACAAAATTCAAACACTTGTAAGTCCTAAGAGGTGGCAGCACCTCCCAGTGAGCACGCATCGTCCTTTTGGCGCAAAATTTCAAACGGAAAATCGAAACCGTACCCGTACGGCAAAGTCCTTGCGGGACAGAAAAGCGCCGCCGTACATATATGGCAAAAACCTTCAAAGGGTTAAAAATATTTGCACATTCAATGCCACTGGTCATCTCGCCAAATGCGATTCCGAGATGACTGTGAAAGTAGCCTGTTAAACTTTGTGGTCACTAATTTTGCGGAGGTAAGTAAGCGATGATAAACTTTCTGGGTAATTAGTTAGAATAAGGTCCAAGATGTTCGAAGATTTATGTGTGACGCGTGTGGGTTCAATTACTAACTGGGTGAGAATGAAATTTAAACATATGTCGACAAAGTTCGTTATTTCGGTGTTGCCTGTTGATGTTAAGTTCAGCCAGTCAATGGATGGGTAATTAAAATCGCCAAAATGAAGAATGTGTGCGTTGGGATATTTTCCAGTTACTTGATTTAGACTATTGTTTAACTGTGAAGAAAAGATTGGACTATTGGAGGGGGGTCTGTAGCAGACACCTAGTATGACGATTTGGGCTTTAGAACGGCAGATTACCTATAGTATTTCAAGCTCCATTTCGATGTTAATAACAGAACAAGGCAACAGCTGATTAGTGGCAATAACACCTCCTCCTCGTGAGCCCTTGCGGTCCTTGCGAAAAATGTTAAAATCCGGTAAATCAGCTAAAACTTCCGGATCAGTGACATCATTTGTTAGCCACGTTTTGATTTCCTTGAAAATTTGTATTGAATCTTCATATCTGTTGTCTGAAGGCCACCTGTTTCTCTCGGTCATCTTTTTTCAGCTACAAATCATCCTCTCTTCTCCTGCCCTGACATTTGCATTCGGATTGGACTTGTGGAATAGGGATATCCTCTTTGTGGCAAAGCATTGACAGTAAACCAAGCTTTATTTTTCTTGTTCATAACTTGAGAGACTAAGAAAAAAGCGGTATGTGCAACACATTTCTTTCCGCCCCATCTACTCCCACAAAAAAATGTCATAAACAAGTATAGTAACAGAATGAAATCTAAGGTCTGATGAAATCTCGTCTGGTCAGGTATGGCCAATCAGTTATAACTCAAGTCTGCCAGTATGTTTCCATGGTCGTCCGGTTATCTTCGTTCAAGGATCATTTGGCTTTCAACCTCTCCTGCAAAGCAAAGAATTTGATTCCCAGATCACTCCGCTTGCTGCGACCCGTCGACTCCGCATTTGGACGCAGTATCATAGCAAGAGCAGAACGGCAACTACTACAGGCCAGGATTTTAGACTGCAGAGACACCACCAGGTACCTTCAAAATCAACTCTTTGCTCATCGCAGCCTTGAGTACATATGCCCGAACGAGTTCGCGAGCATTCACCTGCATGCCAACTACAAAGCCAGCCTTCAGTCCTGCCAACGAGAGGTGGCCCACAGGAACAAGCTCATGAGACTAATGCCCTGCCACAAGGAAGTCAACCCTGCTAATTTCTCTGGCGGCACCCATTTGACCGTATACAATCTTTCTACCTACAAGCCCACTCAACCCGAGCTAGCCGTGCTTGAGCTTGGACTAAACTTCAACGCGGGACCTGCACCGGACAAAATAAAAATATGTGCTGTCGAACGTGCAACTGGCAAAGTTGACCACAGTTGCCATGATGAGGCACGGACATGGGCAGTGAGCATTCTTGCTAAACTTCCAAGCCGACAGCCCATCCACATGCTTGCTGAGGAACGCAGTGCTGTCAACAGCCTGTGCAGGAACCGGGGTATTGTTATCCTTCCCGCCGACAAGGGCAATGCCACTGTCATATGTTGAACAGGACAGACTACGGCAAAAAGATGCTGTATCTTCTGCAGGAGAAGAGCACTTATGTCGCTCTCAAGAAAGACCCTACGTCTAAGTTAGACGAGAGTGTCAAGGACAAACTAAAGAAAGAAAAATTTCCGGGTGTTGTGTACAGAATTCCCTGCGTTAAGTGCGACTGTGTTTACATTGGCGAGAGCGGTAATTTTGAAAAGCGTCTGAAAGAACATATGTTGGACTTCAAGAACAAGGAAGTCACTTCCAACGCACTTGCGGAGCACGCCGTATCGGCAGGTCATGATATCTGCTGGGAAAGGGCTTCTATCATCGCCAAAGAAAAGAACTAGCTTTTACACCAGTATCTCGAGTCCTTGGTGATTCAGACTACCGAAAAAAGACTTAATCGTAACATCGGCAATCTCCCGCCAACCTACGCAAGTGTTCTGGGACGATTATTGAAGCATATTTAAGCGTCGCTGTTCTAGAATAAATTTTAGTGAACGAGGCTTCCGTATGGAAGCCGAAACATCTTGTTTTGACACAATCCTTTGGTTGGCATCTTCCTTTTTTATTTTGAATCAAGTATAGTAACACTTTAAAATCAAAAACCTGGTCCTTGTTGTTGGTGGTGCAGGGGTTCCGGGCCATGTGCGAGAAGGGCTGCCTGACTGGCCACAAGATTGCTGGTGTCCGCTTCCGGCTCACTGACGGTGAGTGTGACGTCTCCCTACTTGGGGACTGCAGTGTTCAGCTGCTAGTCCCCAGGTGGTCGAAATTAATTCGCAGCCCAGGTGTCATTTCAAAACGTTACTGGGCAGACACTCCTGGAGTTATAGTGCAGAGTCTCCATGTTCCATCTCACTAGTTGCTTGCAAAGACTATGGAGTGTGCAGGGCCCATGTTTTTCCACTGCAGATTATAGTGCCAGTCTTCTCCTTGATCACGGTACCTGCAAATGGCATTTATAAGGGACGTTTTATGCAGTGGGGTTAATTTTTCAAGATTATTTTTGCACTTGTGGAAATATGAGGTCCAGCCTTCCACCCCACACTCCCACTTCTTTCCACGTGGAGGAGTTCTTGCTCGAGGGAACAAAGGGATGGACGACGAAATATGTTCACTCAGATGCTATATGTTACGCTTGAAAATGATACCCACACAGAGCGGGCCAGCTAGCTACTAAGCATCGAGGCCTTCCTCGCAAGTAAAATGCTGCTTAAGAAGGGCTTCGACTTACCATTTGTGTGGTATTGGCCGTGAACGTTAGCACATGCTGAGAATGGTGGCTGGGGCTTCCTGCATATGCCGCATCCTTGGGGCAAAGCCATTCTCAGGAATTTTGCAGGGGAGATGACGAGAGTGCGTGTTTGCTGCACTTGCTTCGCTGCCTGGAACCAGAAGTCCAGCAGCAGATGACGGGATCTTCCTGTGCGCCTGCCACGGAAGGGGACGAGAGCGTGCTGGTGTAACTGCTCACGACACTAGCCGGATCCGAAGAGGCTCCGCGCAATTCCACATAGCTTTCGAGGTGGTGCTTGTGTGTTTCAGTACAGTCAAAGAGCTCAGTAACTATGTGGAGAACCACCGAGGACTGTGAGAGGGTAGTGATCCAGTTTTCTCAAAAATGGTATTCATTGCCTCTTGTCACATACACCAGAGCCTTCAACAATGCGTACCTGCCAACTGTACCAAAATGATTGGGAGACTCTTGAATTTCATCTGACCCTTTCGATTGTGTGGACACACTATAAGTAGGAAATGCTTTTAGCTCCCGTTGTCGAGGTGCCATGAGTGGCCTTAGTGCCAGCGCGAAGGGAGAAGACGGAGGCAAAACTTCATCGCCAAAGCAGTGCATGCATCAACAACAGCGTTTTCATGGTCCCATGGTGGTGAAAGCCAACACGCAGCACGAAGGAGCCTAGGTTTTGCCTTGCAGCCCGAGAGGCGTACATGCAGGCCTGCTGGCACTTGAGTGAGGCGACAACATTGCATGAGTTGTCATTGTTAGTGATGTATGTGAACCCTAGAGCATAGGTCCTGTGGCACCATCCATCAGCCTTGCCAGTGACCAGTTTTAATTTGTTGTTCTTCACTGTGGTGGTTAGCGGCAACAGCAGCATCCAGCCAAGGCAAAAGTCTCAGCGTTCTGTGTAGCACGCGCTGGCCATCCTTCTGTGATACGTAGTGAGCGCTGGCCAAACGGGTCGCGATACATAAAAAGCGGAAAAGAAAGCAGGGCACACCGTCGCTCACGCACAAACGCTAAGGGAAGAAAATCAGCTGATAAGAGGGCTCCCCAAGACGTGCGCAACTATCGCCATCTTATATCCTAGAATATGGTATGCCTTTCCGGTAGTGCCCTTCATGCTTCTCTCGACGATACTATAGTCTCTAAAATTTTATATCTCAAAAATGGCTTTCACATTGTTTGAAATCATTTTGTCCAAAAACGCCAAAGAACATGCTGCATGCAATATACTGTATTTACTGCGTAATTTGTGCACCCACAACTTTTTACCAGGATTTTTTTTTCTTAAAACTTCGACTCACTTATTTTGTGTTCCCTGCTGCGCAAGCACACTAACATGCACGTGGGTGTGCACAGGGCAGGCTTGGGTGGGTCCATGCCGCTGCATGCGGCTGCAAAAGTTGAATGAGGGGTGTCGGAAAAAAAGCCTGTAATTCATATGTAAATTGCTCCTAGTAAGAAAAAGTCAATTGTGCGCGATTTATCCGGCTCGCTTACACCAATGGTCACTTTCTCTTACGAACGACTGTGAGAGAAAACTTCTGGTAACCTCAGAAGTGGATGTTGCACCGGAATACGAAGCTACCGGACTGTTGGCTATTCTGTTCGGGCTACTCAGCCGGGCCGCATGGGAGGGTGCCGTTTAATCACATTGTATCTTAATTTGTCTCTGACCACTGGCTTTGTGATTGTATCCTCTGTGTTTATTGCTTTGAGCTTCACACGAGCCGCTACGCAGGGAACTACGTAGCGTAGGTCTGGGGCAGGGGTTATGCGTCGACTTATATTTGAATTCATCATTTTTTTAGCCAGCGAGTGGTGCGAGTTGCAGGGTCGACTTATACTCAGTAGTATATCGTACACATTCTGCGTTAAGACCTTTGTAGAGTTTTTTAGGGTGTATTTCTGAAATCTCCACGTAATTTGCACACCTCCTTTTTAAAGCCTTAATTTTAAGAAAAAAAGGGCTCAGATTATGTGCGTAAATATTGGTAGGGGAACCATATTTGTCATCAGCTGTTATCTTACCAAAACCAACGTGACTGCAGCTCTACACCTGCCAACAAATTTTTCAAACTCCGACGGATTTGTTCATGCTTTCATATATGACGAGCCGCCAGCTTTCGTAAGGGGAAATATGCTAATGCGTGTTTTTAATCAGTTTTATGAAAGCTGCCAAGTCCAAAAGTTTGCTTTTTCGAAATGAACAGCGGGTTTCTGGCACTGATCTTGTGGTGTGGGAGCAGCCATGTTAAATTTTCACTTTGCTTTGTGCATTTCTGTAAGCTGTTATGGCTTTTTTTCGGGCTGTTCGCCGGTTTCCTCATGGTTGTTGAGGCATAATGGGAGAAAATGAAAAGCAAGAGGAGAGGGCTCGACTCCTGTGGCCCTCGCATTGGATAAGAGGATTGAAGCAGTGCATGGCCTGAGATGCCATCTGTGCTGCGAAAGATGAGCATTGTTGAAACTGACGAGGTTACATGCATGCACTTAGCAATTCCGGCATCCATTTTTGAGCCTATTCATTGACAGAATGGTGAAATCCATGGTCCTGTTGCGCAGGTTAGGACAGGTAGCAAGGACTGCAGCGTTCATGGGCTGCCTGCATTGTTGTGAGCACTGAAGCTAATCACCTTGGTTACATTCAGTGAACCTTCCGCCCACCACATCCATCACTGAAGTTATTAGCTTATTTAACATTCGTTTGTCTGAAACTGGACTACCCAGGTGCTGTTTGGGACCCCTATCAAAGTAAACGTTCTAACTTACTAGAAGCAACACAAAACCACACAGCAAGACTCATCCACTCGGCCTATTCCTGCCAAGTAAGTGTCGCTGAATTGAAACGTAATACTCCTCTTAGCAAACTGCCATTCTATTTGTTGCATGTCTGGCGGCTGTGACAAGGCGCAGACAAGTTCCCAGAACAACATTTATTATCCGATACTTATCGGTTGATGGCTCGGACGAAACAGTGGTGGCTAGCCTAGCAACGCTTGGCTTTTAGCTGTTCGCGGCACATGTGTATCTCGCCTTATCAGTGGGGCGCACAGACACAACACTTCCTCCCCTCTTAGTTGCACACTGCCCAAATTAGAGTCCGGCTTGAAATCTATCCAGTGGATGCCAATCTCATGTGGGGTAGCATCTTGTCCCGGGTGCCGGAGCACTCTTGGACTTTTGTGGCTGGGAGGTGCTTGTCTTGCAGGAAAAGCCAGGAACTCACTGGCATCAGCTTCATCAGTGGTTCCACTGACAGGAGGAGCAGCATGTGCAGGACTTTGCAGCAGCTGGTCATTGTGATGACGCAAAGTGGAGTTTACATGGCAGCTTGAATAACATTAAGGTAGGGACGACGGCCGAGACAGAGTGGAAAGAGCACTGACTTCCAACTGCTTATTCTGCTGAAGATGCCACACATATGTGCAAATACGAAGCGCCAGCATGAAAGGGAAAGAAAGTGAAAAAACAAAACAAAAACAGGGCAACCACCAGCATGAATGGCACAGGGTGATAGCAGCAAGGTCCTAATCACCAGCTATCTAAAAACCTTAGCCCTTTCCTGGTTATTGTAAGTGATGGTATGCTTACACACCCCTCTCCTGCACGAGCCTCGATTATCTCTCTCTAACACACTGATATTTGTGTCGAGCAGCAGTCCCACTTTTTGCAAACTTATCTAACCATTAGCACACAAAGATCAGTGTGTTAGAGAGATAATCGAGGCCGCTAAGATTGCTCCTGCAGGAGAGGGGTGTGTAAGCATGCCATCACTTACACTGACCAGGAAAGAGCTAAGGTTTTTAGATGGCTGGTGATTAGGCCCTTGGTGCTATCAACCTGTGCCATTCATGCCATTCAGATGTCCAAGCTTGTTAGGTCGTCCTCGTTGGTTTCGTACCACACTCGTGCCATGCCATTGAGGTAAAATATGACATTGGCGAGCATTAACATAGGGTCCTACATGTTATAGGCGCTGACGTATTCGTAGAGGCTAAGCCAGTGTTCTACATTTGTGCCATCAGTGCCAGAAAAGGTGCCGGGGTCGCGAGAAGGAGCCATGATCACAAAAGGAGCGGTAGTGGGGCTCCTTGAGTTGCCGGGTGTAGTCATGACGACCTGACGACCACTACGAACCTGCGTGGTGTGCTCAGCATAAAATCAGCACCTCCACAAAAGATGTTACGTGCTCCATGGCGGGAACGACGCAAGGATCTCCCGGGCACAGCACGCAGGTCGAGAGCACACGGCCCGCACAGAGCACCCAAGCCCAGAACACACGCACCTCCGAGGCACTTCATTCACTTTCTCTTCACTAACAATGTCCGTTGCACGCTGATGACCAACTCTGACACATGCGCTGAAGCTCCAGTACCAGGATGGGGATGAACGCTGCACCGCCACTAAATGTTACGTGACAGCCAGCTGAAGAATGAGACGGGCTGACTGATGGCAACGAGATGATTTAATGGCCGCTGGCCTAGTGCGAGCGCTCCATCCTGTGCCACTGCCATCTTCGTTTTCTTCGTCACAATATTAAAGGAAAGAACTCATCTTTTTGAAGCACTCATGTCGCTCTTGTAGTCGTCAGTCCATCCAGTCCCGGTCACCAGACGTAATCTGAAGAGCACCGAAACATGCGTCCGCACCACACAGCTGTCAAAACCAAACTCCTTCCAAGCGGTGGCGTTGGTCGGTAATTCCGATTTCGACGCCATTTGATTACGCTTACCTGACATAGCGACGCCCAGAACAATCACAGTTCACATGGCACCGGGACTGCGAAAGCAGCACTCGGCTGCTTTTAAAAGGATAGTAATCGTAGCTGCCGAAAGCGTTGGCACCACGTCAAGCACTGCTTCATAGATGGTCTGTATGATGTAGGGCTGCAGTTACTGCCGTCAGACACTGGCCATTCCAGCCACGCTGTGCATTCAGACCGTGGATGCTTTGGCCAGCATTCCCGAGGAGCTTTCCATTGTTATTTCAGGAAATGCGGGATATCTAACGCGCTCGACATTACCGAAGACGTGTTTCTATGGAAAGATATCTCTGACAAGGGCCTCTTGGAAAAAAGCACACCCGGCGATGACGATCACTAAAGCTCCGACGGACACTTCCGAAGTGTGCGCCAGCACGTATGCCGGAACTGGTCTGCGCATACGCGCGGCACAGGACACGAGTGGGCACGAGCGCACACCTCTGTACAGTACATGCCTTCTGCTCGTGCTACACGCGTTGTATCCGGCGCACCAGCGTACAGAAATAATCGGAGGGTGTTCGGATTCCGTGACTTCCAGAACGTCTTCGAGCTGACTCCTCTTCCCTACTCGCATTATACATGGGTGAAAACTTTTTTTTTTCTGTTCTTGCTGTCCCCTAATTGCACCTCTTATTATATGAGGTGCTTATTATATGCGGGTCTTTACGATACTTATGGAAATGATCATTTTAACATCACCGTAGCTTCTGTTCATTGCTAAATTTCTAACGAAACCAGCTGAGTCAACAATGGAGCTTAAAGAAATCCATGCTCCGCCTAGCATGCGGGAGGTGCAAGGTTTAATCCTCATTGCCGCCGGGTACCCACTGGCGATACAATGGGTGCAAGCTTTCCCTTGCCTGGTGCTTGTATCCAAGTCGGGAAGAACATGACTACACCGTAAGGGCCAGGGCAAGAAGAACGCGGGTTTCTTGCAACGTGTTGCTTATGTAGCCCACAAGTGATAAGTCTTGTCACAAAGCTCATTCAGTGGCATATTGCACAATCATACACGAGCCTGATACATCTTTTTGCAGGAACAAACAAAAGCAGCTGCAATAAGTGGAATGAACTAAGCGATTTGATTGAAGGCCTCATCACAACGAAGGCGTTGCAGGGGCCTCGTGTTCCGAGACGATTTCCATACAGCTGGCGGCTGCAAGGCATCCGGCAGCGAGCTTCCCTTTGTACTGGCCGTGTCCTGTGGTTCCCTGACAGTCCTTTGTTTTAATTCCGAGGCGGGCAATGTTGACCTAGTCAAGGAATTCGAGGCGGGTAACCGGGTGTTGTCGATTGGCCTACTCGGGCCTCTTGTGTTGTTACCGTCATCGCTGCTCGCCTCAGCATACGGCTCTCACGTCTGTCCGAGATGTTGCCGGTTGTGCCGCAGAACTCGCCCATCCTCAGCTGGTGTGACCTTGGAGCAGGCGTACTTACTATCCTTGCCTTTCGGGACCACGTTGTAGGTCCTCGCAGCTTTACCATGTCGCCTTGAGAAAGCCTTGGCAAAGGCTTGCCCTGTGCTTGCTGGCATGGTGGAAGAACAAGCTAACGTAGACGCTGAATGAAAGCGGATACAGACGTGAAAAAAATTGATAATAGCGCGCATATATAGCGCTCAATTTGCAATAGACGCGAATGTTGGGTAAGGCTGAAAATTGTTTGCAGTGAATAATGCTTATGCCCCGCGAGTTTCGGCATGCCCTGCACCTTGCAGCGTTCACGCTCATCGCTTCCAATAGGAGCATATGACACGAGTCAAACGCAATCTCTCTTGGCATTATTTACTGCAGCCTATGCTGTCGTAGCAATATGCGTTAAATAGCAGTGGACATGGTACTATAGTGCACCTGCCTTAGCCAGACAGGAAGGCAAAACCGTCCATAACGCAAGAACAAGCATTGCATCTACAGGTACACTGCAGAGGCTTGCAGGTACACGATAAGGTGGTAGAAAACAATTTCCTTCGCCTGGTTTTTAAAAGGCCACGCATTTAACCACATAAATTCGGGTCACCTAAAAAAACATAAGCAGTAAAGCCACGAAGGTGCTGTGCGGCTTGCCATTTATTTGACATGTACACATAGCTGATGGTGAATACAAATTTTAGAACAAAAATTTTTGATGCCTAAATAAAAAGGGACACCAGCACACGTTTCACGCACACCAAGGTATTCATGACTCCTGCCATTTAAGCAGCAAAACAGAAGCCAAATTTTCACCTACTGAGGCTTGGACAGCTTACGCAGCTCCTGTGTCTTATTTTTTGCATCAGCTTTCTGGCGTTTGCAAAATTGCCTCATTCTCATGGCTGCATAATTGTAGCACGGCTGCCATAACTTCCTCTTTATGGTCGGAACAGGAGAATTGAAACTTGCAGTTGTCAAGCATATTGTCCAGCGCCAATTCATATGCATTTCTCAGAGCCACATGCTTCTGAAATTCTATAACAGTGGCATGGAGCAAGTGAAACCGACTTCGCTTAGGATGCACGAGGCCTCCTCTAGTTTTACACAGAACAAGGCTACTTTCCGGCTGTTGATGAAGGGTCCTTTCTTCCAATAATCCTTCACGGCACTTCGTACACGTTGTACTCTTCAAATACTAGCGGCATATAAAGCCAACTAAATAATAAATTATAGTCGATAGCTGCCGGTGCAACTTGTCGATGCAACTTGTCGAACACATCGTCAACCTCATCCTCATCAGCAACCAGGCCATCTAGCTTCTTTTTCAGCAGCTGAGCTTGTCCTTCAGACTTGGCAATGTCATCAAAAGCAAGTTTCAAGTCATTCAACGTTAGCACAAGTACACCGTGCTCAGATTCCACATTGTTAACTTGACAATTCCTGAATATTGGGGGCTTAATCACACTATAGACTGATAGCATATTGTATAGTTGCAGAAATTTAGGCATACACGGATGGTCATTTTGACTTCCAGCTTGCCGAATAACAACGAAGAAGCATTCGAGCACGTCTTGGTTAAATTTTCCGGTTAAGGTGTATTTGAAACTGCATTCTTTCAACAGGTGCCTTGATAGTTCCAATGCGGAAAAAATAGTCACGCAAAGACCTTCAGTGGTTTGATCGGTGAGGAAACTTGCTCGAGATATTTTTCCTGATACTACTTCTTTTTCCCAGTTATTTAGCCAATACAGCGATGAAGCGAGGACTCTTAAATCTTTGCTTCCAACGGTGACGCCCTCCTTTGAATAAGTTCGATTCAGGGCGTCGTTGAAGGATTGTTGTGGGAAAGAGTTAATTTAGGGCAGACACGCAAGTTTCCTGGCTGCTTAGAATCTTCTACAAACAGCCTATCAAAATGTGCCCATTGAACGCGATCCCCGTTGACCCACAACACTCTTTGTGCGTGCAAACAGTTCCGAACTCATTTCATGAGATGGGCGCATCCAAAAACACATACACATTACGGTTTTCATCAACAGGATGCGTGAAGTAGTTCTTAGTACTCCTCAGTGCTCCGCTTACACCGAGCTCTTTCCACATTGAACGATTTGTACTAGCGCCATCGCAGACGACTGCGTCAACTATGGCCCCCGCTTCTTCAAGCAAAAATATCGCTTTTAAGACGAGCTGTGAAAGTACGGCTCCTTTTGTCGGGCCTTTACTTGCAAACACTGCAACTGGCTGAGAATACTTGTCATCAAATGAGCGAAATGTAAATACAAGTCCATGGTCTGCAAGGTCGTTGTGAGCCTCTGATGAATCGCCATAATTGACGAAGCCATTGTATGTCATAGACTTTGAATGTACTCATATTTCTTCTCTAACGCATATTTCGTCAAAAACAAGAATCCCATGGCGCTGCAAGTTATCCTTACTGGCCATCTTTTTCTTCAGTGCGTGTCAGAATCACACTTGAATCTTACCATGCTTAAGTGCTTGCGCACTGTTGTTACGCAGGGAAGAGGGAGTTGTCTCGGAGAAAGCAATATGCAGATTGGCTGCGTATATGCAGCAGCAAACACATTAGAAGCCACTCCTTCGTGTAGTGGCTGCTTTTCTTGTTAGCTAGCTTAGCTGCTACGCACTCTTTCTATACCGTCAACTGAGCACTAGGAATGTTAGTTGTGGAGAGCTTGTCCTCCAGTTCTTCTTCTGACATTTTTTGCATGTTGAGGCGAGCTTCCGCAAGTTTCTTCACTCGGTTGATGGCACGATTTTTAGCTCTCTTCAGAGCATAACTTGCTCGACGTAAGGTTGCAACTTAGTCCTTGCTTTGGTATGAAATCAAGAGACGCATAGCAGCAGGCTCAAGCCTGCGCTTTCTTTCTTCTGTTCTTTCCTGGTGCATCCGCAGGACGTTTGAAAGACCTGCACATTTGTGACATGCTGAATAGTTTGAGTAAACAACCATAGAGCATCCTCTATGGTGCCACTTCTGATTAATATCAAGGTATGCACACTTTGTTTGATCATGCGGGTACTCAAAACATTAGGTCCACCAGCGCTGAGTTCTGTGTTGTCCACATGCTCTAAGAAAGCTTTGACATCATCTACAGTTCATAAACTTCCTTCATATCCCAGGTCTGGCATAGAAACTGGCCTGCCCATCATGGGAATTTTCGCCACCTGAATTTCAACAATTTTAGTGGTTACCAAAGAAGGTGCAGGGGTTCATGTTGTCAGGAATGCATCTGATAGTAAAACTCTGACAGGTGTTTGGGTGCGCTCCAGCTGGGAGAAAACGACGCTTCGTCCTTCTCCCTCGTCAAGCAGATGGTACTCCCAAGAACTCGATGGAAGAAATGGCCGTGGCAGGTCGGCGAATAAGCTTGCAAAAGTGGTGCATGTAGTTTCCAGTGATGAGTATGAACCAACAGGCTGAGGCATTACTTCAGAAGTTTGGCCTTCCGTCACATCCATGTCGTTGTCGAATGCATTCGTGGATGTTTGGCACGGGCTTCCTTGAGTGCCATCACTGTCTTTACTGCATAAGGGCTCTGCCTGGTTACCGTCAACTGATGATGCAACTCGTTTTCTCGATGAAGGCAAAGCTTGTGTTTCCGCGGGCCGCTTTCTTGTTTTCAGTGATTTCAATAGGTGCAGCGGGCAACCGGGAAATATTGTTGGCACAGCATTACTCGCCAATGAAGCCTTTCATGGAACATGAAGGAGCTAGACACCGCAGCGGACACGGGACAGAGAAAGAAGACGACACAGGGCGGTACTTGCAACTAAAATTTTATTTGAAACTTCATGGCTTTATAAGGACAGAGGCGCGTGTGATCCTACAATCAAGAAAAAAAAAAGAGGGAATGAAAAGCAACAGATAACAAGACCTAACTGACAACAATGCACATGAAAGATATGCGAGTCACAATCTACAGAAATCAGAAGTGTTAAAAAACCGTCGACCGCATGTGGAAGCATGAAAACCACAGACAAAGGAAGAAAAGAACCTCAAAAGGAAGCAGCCCAACCTGTTACCTGTCAAGGAAACCCAGTTCTTTTTGGAGGATGGAAACCGAAGGCGAACTAATGCATTCATCCGGTTGCGAGCGCAAGATGGCAATGGCCTCCATAATCTCTCTCTCAAGCTGCCCCTTCCTTCTTCCAACAATCTGGGTCTGGCTGAACTGAGGCCAACAACCCCGACACTTGCGGAAATGAACAGGCAGATTCGAACCCCCCGCCTCCCCCAAGGAACGCGCATGTTCTCTCAAGCGATCATTTAAGCACCTACCGGTTTGTCCAATATAAAAACGCCCACAACTGAGGGGGATCTTGTAGATTACCCCTGTTGCACATGCTTATTTTCTTCCAAATGTTTCTTGCCGCATTCCCCCTTTCCCACTAGATTGCATAATCTAGAGAGCTTACAGGGTGCCGAAAATACAATGTCGATGCCATATTTGCCTGAAATCTTTTTGAGATTATGTGAAACCCTGTGCAGGTAGGGAATGACTTCCACTTTTTCTGGCCGGCTGGTTCTTGGGAAGCAACTCCTTTTTTCTTTTTACGGAGCTTATTGGCACAGTTTCAGCCACCGTGGTTAACAAAAAACTCGGGTACCCTGCCTTTTCCAGCCGCTCTACTTGAAGGGAAAAACTGGACTTCAACATATGAGTGCATGATTTTAAAACTGCGGATCTAAAACAGGAGGAGGTAATACCCCGCTTTACCACCTTGGAGTGGGAGGAATCAAAAGGCAGCAATGCTTTCTTTGACCTAGGTTGGAAGGCCCAGCACACATGATCAATTCTGTTAATAGATAACTTTAAATCCAGGAACTGAATGGATCCGTTTTGTGGAAGTTCTAGAGTGAATTTGAGAAATTGTGAACAGTTTGAGAATACACTTAAGATCTTGCTAGCTACTTCTGTCAAGGAGTCATGAGAAGAAAGTTTCAAAATAATTAAAAAGTCGTCTACATATCTGATGATCTTTGCTATGAAAGGTTGGGTTAGCTTGAGCTCGAGCACTCGACCTAGACGCGCAAGAAAGATTTCACATAGCACTGGCGCGACACTGGAACCTATACAAATTCTTTTTTTCTGCACATACAATTTCTCGCCAAAGGAAACAAAAGTAGAATCAAGATAAAAACCGAGCAGCTCCATAAAAGAATCAGGCAACACACCACAGGTATTCTAGAATCCAACCTCGCCGGCAACGTCAATCAGTTCTCTTACTGCACTGAAAAGTTCATCGTGCGGAATCGAGTAAAACAACTCTTGCACGTCGACGGACAACGCACAGTTGGCGCTTGGAACACCAGAAGTCAATGCTGCAACCAAGGTGTCAGACCCAGCTATCTTGAAAGGATCCTCAGGCTTTAGTTGTCCCAAATGTGTTTTAAGGAACTTGCTGACTTGGGCCTGCCAGCTTCCTCTTTCTGTAACAATACCCCTGAATGGGCACAGATCTTTATGCGTCTTTGCTGTGAAGAAGATGCTCAGAACGTTCAAATCACATCCCAGCACCTGTTTTGATAGCTTCTGTAGGTTGAGTTTATCTAAAAGAGCCACTGCCCTGCTCTTAACTTTGGTAGGTTTTTGAGAAACAGGCTTAAAGAACTGCAGTCATTGTTTGTTGAAACGCTTCCAATGCAGACGATGTTCCAAACGGTAACTGCGAAAAATGGTATCTCCAAAAAGGTGACGAGAAAGTACGTCTTTGACGTTTCTTCATCTAATGGTATGTGGTTGTACCCCGAGGCAGCTGAAGTACTTCACGCCTGCCAGCTTAGCTTCCAAGCCTTTGCGTCTTGGGAGGAGAAAATGCTGCCCCTTAGCATGCTGGTTGATGTGCCTGGGACCAAAACAAACTCGTGCCATTCTTTCGAGTTCCTTGTTGAGAGCATCTTCCAGCACCAATGAAACACGCCGGGCTGGCTGCACGACCAGTACTGTTCCAGGACCATGTGATATGGCTGCTTCAGGCAACCTATTCCCTCGAGGACATGCCTGAAATCCTTGAGAGGACCATATGTGGGAGACATGTTTACAACGTTAACGGTACACTGAAACAGTCCCAAAGCTTCACTGGCTTCCAGTCCCAGTATAGGCTGGCGACAATTTTTCATAATGAAAAGTTTAAATGTAGTCTGGGCATTTTCCACGCGCACAGTGTCTGATACGGTACCAAAGCATGTATGATGCTGCCGTTATATGCCCCCAGCACTGTGCTCATCAGGGTTAGTTCTCCAGCTGATTGCAGTTTGCGATAAACTGAAAGCAGTAAGCACTATGAACTGAAAGTGGTAAGAGGCTCGCTTGTGATCCTGTGTCTATTTTGAAGGCAATATCCTGACCGTTGACTTCAGCCTTTAAGGACCACGCCTTCACGCTTGCACTTTTAATGCCTACATCTAGGACGTCAAAGTCGTTCTCCTGAAGTTTGTCGACTTCGGGCACTTCTTTTGACTTCCTACAGCTTATAGCAAAGTGGTGAAACCCTTCACATACACATCATTTTTTACTGAATACTGGGCATTGCTTCAGTTTGTGCTTACGACTACACCTTCTGCACTGCAACTGTTCTCCGTCGACCTTGGGCTCTTCTTTCTGCGAGTCTGTGCATCTTGAAGCAACGTTCACAAAGCAGTCTTCTTTACGCCATACCTCTTTCCACTGACTGCAATTTTGCACATTTCTTTCGCTTTTTCCAACGTCAGCCCCTTCTCACAAAGCATCCCTTAACGCAATCTAGGGCTGTGTGTACCAAACACGGTCTGGTTCCTTACTGTTAAGTCTTGCAAAGTCCCAAAATTACATTACGAGGCCTGCTTCTTTAGGTCAAGTAGAAATTTTTTGAAGGGCTCTCCTTCTGCTTGGTTCCTTGTGCGAGAAAGGTACCGCATATGCACTTTGTTGCTCATCCACAGTTGTTGCTCAGTACAGTAGGCTTTGAACTTCATTATTAAGGTGTTGCAGTTATCCTTGCTCTCGCCCGGCTTGAAATTGTTGAACACATCGAGTGCCTCGTCACCGATGATGCTCAGCAAGAGCGCAGCTTTTGAAGCCTCACTTCTCGGTTGGTCCTTGACTTCCCACGCTTGCAGGAAGAGCTCAAATTTTTGCTTCAAACGTTTCCATGATGCCGAGACGTTCCTCACCAGACGCAGTGGTTCCGGAGTAACCAGCCGTTCCATGGTCCATACATCATTCGTGTAGCTAGACCGTCGTAGCCACTTCTGGCACCCTGTATCCGAGCCGGGAAGAACGTGACAAGGGCATGATGGCCAGAACAAGAAGAAATTGGGTTTATTTGAACGTGTTGCTTATATAGCCCACAAGTGATAACAAGCCGGTCGCACTGCCCATGTCAACGACACGAACGCACCGTCATACACAGGCCTGGTACAGTGCTCGACTTGTTTAGGGTGAAGTGCTTGAGAAATGGGTCTTGACCCCACCTTGAGTTGAAGAAAAACTTTGTGCCATTGCATCCTTTAGTCACAGATGCCCTTGTGCCATAAAAATTCATCATCATCAAAAAAATTTTTGCGGCTGGATTTGTCGAAACCATTTCAGAAACACTGTGCTGTATCAAATACACAGATGATTCTAGAAATCATGGAGAAATTTCTTAACTTAGCTAATCATATTACTAGCTTTATTGATACTGGTGATTTCAGCGATGTAATTAAGTATCTGCAATACAGGATCGAGTATCTGAATCGAAAATACAATTTTGAAGGGTATCAGGTGTCTGTATCAAAGGTAATTTACTGATGTGTCATGTCCACGGCCTGCAAGGTGAAATACCTTAAGGTAATCGCTAATCAACTTGGGTCAACCCCAGTCTTCAGTCAACCAAAGTACTGGACTGGCTTTTGGAACGCCTACTCAACCATAGGCCATATCCACGTCATCAATCAGGTGAAAGGGATAGGCATAAAATATAATTAATCTCCATACATAACCTTTGTGGATTAGGAGAAAGCATTTCACTCAATTGAATTCTCGGCATTCATGCAGGCATTATGTGATCAGTATAGAAGAGGAATGTGTAAAAGTACTGGAAAATATGTATAGCAACTGTACAACCTCCATAGTCTTCCATAGAGAAAGTGATAAAATGCCAATCATCAAGGATGTTATGCAGGGAGACATGATCTCTGGATTACTATTCACACTGTTGTTACAGGGATAGTCAGCGAACAAGGTTGGAAAGAGTTGGGGATAAAAGTTTTAATGGACCTTGTCTCACTGAGCACCTCGGGCTGAATTGCAGAGAATGATTGAGGGCAGGCAAAGCAGAGCGGTGATAACCAATGGTTCTTGACCCTTTCAGGTACACGAGGAAAGGAGCAATGGAAAAATCAGTACAGTAATATTTTTCATCTAATATAGCCTCCAAAACAACAAGAAAACAGCAAATAAGCCAATTGGTAATAAATGAAAAAAGATATTGGCTGGGACACGTGTCCCTATGTACCTCAAGGGAGTAAACTTGCTCCTGCCATAGCCACTACTTTTTCGCGCACTTTGAAACTTTGGTAAACAGTTCCTTGCCACCGCAAAGCCCATGTGCACTCTGAAAACTGTGCAGTAATTAAACTGAAGGTTATAAACCATCTACTTCGCGCAATTCGCACATCACTTGCCAGAGTAACATTCGTGCATTTGGCGTGCTGTGACTATGGTCTTCGTGAACGTCGCGATGGGTCACAGCGTCTGCACAAGACTTGTGCTTCATTGCCGGCTATGAAAACTAGGGATAAGAGAATGCACCATGGCCTGTCGAAATTCCATCAATGTGAAAGCAGCCATATTAGCATTTCTAGCTTGCAGCTTCTCATGTCGAGGAAAAAAAAGATGAAGTTTACTGCTAGAATGCTTTCATTTCTCCATTTGTTGTAGCGAAAAGAATTTAGGTGTGTGTAATGGATACTTTCTTTTACAAGTGCATCAGTAAGAAGGGCATCGAAATTCATCACTTACGAAAAAAATCGCAAGTGTTGGGATGCTACCTTTATCTTGGCCTGGTTTGCACTTTACTAACCCGTACATGTGGCGTGCTTGAGACTGTAGGTCATGTTTTAGTGGCGTGCCCAGCATATGCACGAGAAAGAATCATGCTAGCAGCTAGTATGGACCAATGGGTTTACGGCGCTGCATGCTCGGCTGCTCATCCCAGCGGAGAGTGCTCAGTGAGTGAGCGAGTGGGGTGTCAGCTTGACTTGACCATCACAGTGACAGTTTTTTTTTCTAACACGACATACTTACTGTTAGGTTATAAGGACCATTAATGTTAAAGAATATAGTAGAAAAACAAATAACGTTTTTATTTAGTGATTTTAGTATAATAAAAGCAAGCATGATTCAGTAGAGTTAGTTCTTGGGCTAGTTGGTATTGTTGATTGAAGTTCATAGTTCTTCAGCGCAACGGCACGTTTTTGGCCAAGGAAAAGAAGACAGAAGACAGAAAAGAAGAAGGACGAACAAGGACGAACACAGCGCTGACTTACAACTGTTTATTCAGAGTCACACACACAGCTTAAATACTCTCAGACCAGCGCCGGCACACACCGTAAAAGAACCAAAAAAGGAAAAAATAGGAAAAACAATCTCATCATATCTTTATCGCAGAAACTTTGACAGGAACGCCTTTTCTGTATTATACAGAATGACTGAGGTATCGCTGACACACTCTGACCCAGCTTTTTTAATATAGTATGCCTCTATCGTTTCACGGGTTGTTTTTAATTTGCTTCTGCTTAGAATCTTCACTGCCGAAAACATCGGTGTGCAATCTTTGCAAGTTGCGCAGTGCTCAACAAGGTTAGCACCTTCCCTATTCCTTAAATCTCTTTCGTGTTCCCTGAGACGGTCATTGACGCAGCGCCCCGTTTGCCCTATGTAGGACTTGCCACACGTCAAGGGAATTTCGTACACAACGCCTGTGGCGCATTCCGCAAAGCGGTTCCCGTGCCTCTTTTTACACCCAGGTTTCTTGTCATCACCTGTGATGCGTCGGGCCAACTGGCCTAGCTTCCGAGGGGCTGAAAAGACCAACGGCACATTGTGCCGGTTTGCCACCTTTTTGAGGCCATGAGATAGTTTGTGCACGTAGGGCATCACTGCAGGTTTTACTTTAGCCTGCGGGGGTGTTATTGCCTTGGCCAAAAACGTGCCGTTGCGCTGAAGAACTATGAACTTCAATCAAGCATGATTCATATTCATTTCAGCATAACTGCTTTTCTTCATTAGATGGGGCAGCACTGCATTCTGCTCTAAAGTCTCTTGATAATTTGAAAGTACTGCCACTCTTAGAACATCTCCACCACTGCACGACCTCCTCGTTTCCTCCTCGTTTCGGCACTGTCAGGCTGCAGGCATTGGCTGCATGCCTGCTTTTGCTCCACGCCAATTGGTCTCCCTGCCGTTGCCCATGGAAACATGCGCAGCTTGTGTGTTTGCTTGTGAATTTCTTTTTGGTTCTCACCATTTTTTGCCTTGCCTGGTTGCAGCGACGAAGCACGCATTGGTTTCTGTGCTTTGCGCTTGCGTTATGTCGGACTGCTGTGCATTTAATTGCAGTAAGAGGCGCGAGGATGGCTTCGCCGTTTTTATGGTCCCGCAAGGAAAGCGTGATTGCTTGCGGAGGAAGCAGTGGCTTCACAACATCGGCATAAAGGACTTCATTCCTACAAGAACAGCATTGTCTGTGATGTAAGATGCCTTGCTTTTTTGTAGGCTTTAACGCGTCACCTTAATGGTACATTTTTTGACGTTTGTGGTGCTCATTCTTCGTGCACTACTGCGGTTTTAATTTGTATGTAGGCTACATAAAAAATTGCCTTGCGCTCAATCTGATGAATCATTTACTGGATCTTCCTCGCCTTGCATGTCGCTTTTAGCCAATTAGTATAGCAGCACCGTAGATACTGATTTGTACAGTGAACAGCATGCATTTGAATACACGAGCTTGAGCTCATCTGTCATGAATATGTTAGAAGCTGCTTTTTTTTACTGAAACCGCAACGGTGCCTTACAGAGGAGCTGTTATTTCAAGCTTGTTCTTTGATATCTGCATCTCCCATGTGAAGTAAAGGGATCATCAGTGCTAGCTAGCCCAAGTTGTACTTCTCCTATTGTTACATTTGCCTTGAATACCGCGGCCATGCATTAGTGGGTGGTGATTGCAGTTTGCTTTTGGCTGAGTGATCGCGGGTACTTTAAGTTGTAATACTGTGCAGAGGCTGGGAGCCTTCTGCTCAGGTTGTGAAAGCATTTATATTTTTTGATGCGAAAGCACTAATCCAGAGGCTGCTACCCCGAGCAAAATCTTGTCTTACGAAGCAGCTGCGCAGCAGCAGTTGCATAGGAACACTATAACAGTTAGCCAAGCATATAGTGATGTGATGATATTGTCATGGTGTTGGTGACAAGACAGGGACCCGATAGCTTGGCAGCACGTCCTTCAGGAGGGGAGACGGCGAGCTTCAACGTCCTTCAATCCGAGCGGCACCAGCGTAAACGTCTTTTTGCCTGAGCGCCACCTGGCATTCCTCCTCTTTTAAAAAAGAATGCGCGCACACAAGCACACATAGCACGCAAGAAAGGTTAGAAGAATCTGGGTGGTCATCATGCAAAATACGGCTTCATACATAAAACATAGGCGATCACTGGTTGGGGTAGTCGATGTCTTCTCTGCTCTGGAAGTGCCTCGTCCGGGAGTACCTCATAATTAATGTCGCTGACGCGCCGCAAGACTTTATAAGGACCGGAATAGCGACAATTCAGTCATTTGGACAAGCCTCGCTATCGTAACAGGTATCCACACCCAAACCTGGATGCCGGGATTGGAGAAGACTTGTCTGTGCTGGAGGCTGTACTGGCGCAAGTCTTTATCTTGTTGCTGTGCGATGTGGATTCGTGCTAGCTGATGAGCCTGCTCGGCTTCTTGGGCAGAATGCTCAGCATCAGCTGAAAGTTGGCCATCGGTTGCGCAAGGGAGCGTTGCGTCGAGCATCATGTGAACCTTCCTGCTGTAGAGGAGACAGAATGGTGTGAAACGGGTCGTCTCTTGAACTTCTGTATTATAGGTGAATGTCTCGTATGGTAGGATCATGTCCGACATCGACGTACATGTCCAGCATGTCCGACATAGTCTTTTTAAGCTGCTCTGTCAGCCTGTTTGCCTGCAGGTGGTAAGCAGTAGTTTTACAATGGATCATACCGCTGAGTTAAAAAGTTTCTGTCATCATCTGGGAAGTGAAGGCAGTTCCTCTGTCGGTAATGACATAGCTCGGGGTGCCGTATCGAAGTACGATCTCATTCACGAAGAAATCGGCAACCACGAGGTAAGGCTTTGGCCTCGGCGTATCGAGTGAGGTAGTCAGTGGCACTGATGATGCACCGGTTGTCACCCGAGGGAAAGGGCCGAGAAAGTCCATGCCGACCTGATCAAATGGGGCACGTGGTGGTGCAATAGGTTGAAGGAGCCCCGGAGGCTTGGAGGCTGGGGCTTTACGGCGCTGACAGCATTTAACAGTAGTGGCAAGTTTGGGCCAGTAGAACAGCTGGAATATTCTGGAAAGCGTGCGAGAGTATCCCAAATGGCCAGAGGTTAGCTCGTTGTGGCTCGCAGAAAGGATTTCCTCTCGAAGAGTTGTGGGGATGAGGAGGAGGAAAGCTCGCAAACTGGAACCAGGGTTCTTCTTATAGAGCACTACTTGTTTCAGGGAAAATGATGGCAGGTTCCTAGAAAAACATTTAGGAATGTGGCTGGTTGACCCTTTAAATATTCGATTAGGGGTCGCAACACTGGATTGGCGCACTGCTAGGTTGACAAATCACAAAAATGGATAGCCCCAAGGAAACTGATGTCGTCGTCCGTGTTGGGGGTTGCGAGTTCGACAGGCATACGAGACAGTGTGTCGGCATCTTCATGCTTATATCCGGACTTCTAGACGTTGGTGAGGTCAAACTCCTACAGGCGAAGGCTCCATCGTACCAGGTGTCCAGACGGGCCACGCAGGTTGGCCAACCAACACAAGCAGTGGTGGTCAGTGACCACTTTGAAAGGGCGACCATAAAGATAGGTGCGAAATTTCGCAGTGGCCCAAATAATGGCGAGGCATTCTTTTTCTGTCGTGGAGTGGTTTATCTCTAAGTCTAGAAACCCGTCTGGTCGGGATGGTACATGAAGAAAGTAGAAGGCGCCGACCAAAAGAAAGGATGGGATCTCTGCTTTATCTCTGCGTGTGATAGAGTGTGGCTTGCATAAGCGATGACTCATGCAACGCCAGAACCGCACTGAGGCTGATGTTGCTGGCGTTGTGTATTTCAGTGTCACCTTGCTCATCAAAATGGGCAAGAACGGGCGGCGTTTGAAGACACAGGCGGAGCTTGGCGAAAGCCACGTCTTGCTCGTGAATCCAAACAATAGGTGTGGTGCGTCTGCAAGGTCAGCGAAATTTTCGATAAAACGGCGATAGTAACTGCAGAGCCCTAGAAAGTGGCAAACAGTTTTCTTGTTGCGTGGGGTTGCAAGCTTATCGGGGTCTGGCTTCACGCCGGCGGCGCTAACAACATGGCCAAGAAATTTCAGCTCCTGGTAACCGAAATGGCATTTTTGGGGCTTCAGTGTCAGGTTAGCTGAACGAAGGGCTTCGAGGACCGTCTGCAGGCGTTCAAGATGTTGACTAGAGTCTGTGAAAACCACCACGTCGTCGAGATAGACTAGGCAACACTGCCATGTAAGACCGGCGAGGACAGTGTCCATCATCCGCTGAAATGTGGCAGGCGCAGAACAAAGACTGAAGGGTAGAACTTTAAATTTATAAAGGCCATGGGGAGTGACAAAGGTCTTCTTGTCGCGGTCCCGTTCATCAACCTCAATTTGCCAGTAGCCACTTTTTAGGTCGATAGACGAAAAATACTGAGCGTGCTGAAGGCGATCGAGAGATTCGTCAATATGTGGCAATGGGTAAACGTTCTTTGTGACAGCATTCAGCTTCCGATATTCGACGCAAAAACACAGTGTGCCGTCTTTCTTTATAACGAGGACGACCGGTGAGGACGATGGGCTGTTGGAAGGCTGGATATTGCCATCTTCAAGCATCTGCTTAACTTGTGACTTAATGACTTCGCGCTCTGTACACGATACGCGATAGGGGTGTTGACGGATTGGGGGGACATCATCGAACGTCATGATGTGGTGCTTGGTTGTGGTAGTTTGAGGCACTTTCAAGAAGGAGTTGAAACACTCTCTGAATTCGAGCATTAGTGCACACAGCTGCTCCCGTTGACTGGTTGACAGCGCGGAGTTGACGTCAAGGCTCTCGTGGGACAAGGGAGTCTGCAGTGGCGCTGAGGAGAAGCACTCGGAAACATCGCAGATGCGTTTGGCAAATGCTACAGAAGTGCCGCAAAAAAGATGCCGATGTTCGTGCGTAAAATTGATAGCAAGTACCTGTTACTGGCCACTATGAAGATGGATCAGACTGCGGGCCACGCACACGCCTTGCGTCAGCAGTAATGAAAGTTCGGTTTCGGTGATGGTGTCACTGTCCTGAAGTACTCAACAGTAATGAAGACGCTGGTTCAGGGCGGTAGGGTGACAGTGTCCGTAAAAACATGAAGAATCTGGCTTGGTCGCGGCGCATTGCTGCGGGCAACAGCATTCTGAGTTGAAAACGAGGTCTTGTGAATCACGAAGGCCAATAATCGTCCCCTATTCACGCCTAAGATAAGGTCGCGCGAACAGTTATTCAGAACAAGACAGCTGGATCCTTGAATATGCCGCCCTTGAATCAGACCCATCACTGCCATAAAAAACTCTGATAGATGTGCGTGACCTGACCCGCCTTCTCAGATTCTGCCTGTCAAACACGTACTTCACTTTTGAGGATGTCCTGTTCAGGCAGATTCACGTAACTGCCATGGGTGCATCGATTTCCGTGACAGTCGCTAACTTGGCCATGGAAGAAATCGAAGGCTGTGCTCTTGCGTCCTTCACACCTGCCCCAAAAGTGTTCCTGAGGTACGTGGACGACTGCTTTTGCATCCTGAAAAAAGAAGCATTATATGACTTTACTATTCACCTCAACAGTTTGGAGCCTATCATACAGTTCACTGTTAAGGAAATCGACGGCCGCCTCCCTTTTTTAGATACACTCGTTTCCAGACAGTCCTCACGTCTAAATTTCACTGTTTACAGGAAACCCACGCACACTGGCCGCTGCCTCCATTTTAAGTCTGTTCACCCTGATTGCCAGAAACGTCCTGTGGTGTCATCGCTCCTCCGATGAAAAGAAATCTGTTCCAGAGAAAAAGACCGGATTGCTGAAGATGTGCGCGTACGGCATGACTTGTCCACCTGTGGCTATCCTGTACATGTCATGAACTCTGTACAATGCCAAATGGAACGTCCCAGACTGCAAGCTAATCCCGCTACCCAGAAACGAGCCGCGATTCCCTATGTTCCTGGCATCAGTGAACCTTTGGCGCGCATATTACAGTCCTACGAAGTTAAGGCCGTGCATGTGAGAGCTTGAAAACTGAGGAGTCAGCTTGTGCATGCCAAAGACAAGCTGAAGAAGGAAAAGTTCCCAGGTGTCGTGTATTCGATACCATGTGCGGACTGCCTGTCTGTGTTTATTGGCGAGTCGGGTGACTTTGAGCGAAGAATACGTGATCACCAGAGTGACGTCAGAAACTGGCGGGCAGATCAAAAATGCACTTGCTGAGCACTCGGTGTCCGCCGCACACAACATAAACTGGGCAGAGGCACGTGTGATCGCAAAAGAAAGGGACAGGAAGTCACGGCTCTATTTGGAATCCCTGATTATTCAGACAGCAGTGCATACGCTTAATCGAAATGATGGAAACTTGCCCCCAATCTACGCCAGGTGCCTGGACTCGCTCATGCGCCGTGTATGAATAAACGACGAAGCTGCGTTATGCCTCATTGTGAACAGGCTCCCCCACGGGAGCTGAAACGTCATCCCATCCTTCCTTTTGGTCGGCGCCTTCTACTTTCGTCATTAAGCTCTTTGCTTGCGCTACATTTCGCTGGGGGGCTCCCAGCAGAGCGGTGCGTAAATCCACTTGGCTAAAAGTCTAATATGCCTGATACAGTGTTAGAGGAGCCGCATTTTTTCACGCTGTTAATGACTGCTACTAAAGGTGGCATTAGGGCAGGCCTGTTCTGCACTGATTCCTCACTTTCATGTTAAATGCTTTCTTTCACTGTTAATCTGCTACTTATGACTGAGGTGTGCCCACTGCATGGGTAGTTTGGTGCGCAACCAGCGTGACCTGAGGTTGTTCTGGTGGTGTGCAGGTGACCACCACATTGTGGATTCGAACGACATCTCTTTCTTCCTGGCAGCCCAGGGTGCCATCAAGCAAGGTGAGCCTGCCGCTGCGCGTGCAAGTGTGTGTGAACAGTTGTGTGGTGCCTCTGACAGTGCCTTCAAGGGGTAGTATTGACATGCACAGTGGCAACACGTGGGTCACTGCATGTAACAAACATCTATACAGCAGGGTCCTTGGTACTAAAAAGAATTTCAGCTATTTATTTATCCGGTACCCACAGCGCCGTTAAGCATTATGGGGGATTCATGATGGTAAAACAGCCCGAAACAAGACTGGAAAGAAGGAACACACAACGACACGAGCGCACACTTGAACAAATAGGTACTCCCTGAATAGCCGAGCCTGCCTTCGCCGTTCTGGCTTGCAGTATCTTGAGGGCCCTTGTCACTTGCCCGACAGAAGGGCTGATGACTCCGAAGTTCGTCCAAAGTACTGGTGGGAAAAACTTGGCACATAAACAGGGGAGTGTGCGAGCCTGGCAGGCTGCATTGGCAGCCAAGGAAGCAAGAGCACTTGGATGAAGAGAACATAAAACAGAGGAACTAGAGATGAATTCCAGAAGTGGTGTTTGTTCGGTGATTCATGACTTGTGTGTTTCTTCTTTGTCTCGTCTTGTTGCACGCTGTTTTACCATCATGAGTCACCTACTCATCCAACAAGCATCACTTCTGATTACAGGGGGTTACAAACAAAAAAAGTGAACACTCTTCAAAAGGAAATGCAAATGCATGTCACAGTTCGCTATGTGAAGATTTAAAAGCTTCAGGCAAATGCATTTCGAAATTATCAGGCAGAGAAAGACGACACGAGTTTTCCATTACTATACTGTGACAGCATTAAAAGGCATAGAAAAAAAGGGGCACTACTTAAAAGTGGGAACACACAAGTGCTCATACATTTGATAGCAAAATAAGCAAGAGAAGGAGGAACGCTGTTACCAAAACCACTGGCAGCCGATAAACCTTATCTGCAATGAACAGAAGCATGAAAAAAATAAAAAAATGAGTGGACATGCTCACAGATGGCTTTCTGTCATATCTTGTGCGAACAAAAAAAATACAGAAGGCGAACTGTCATTTCAGGACTGTCAGCTCGTTTAACAAAGAATAAAATGCATTGCTAGATGTGCAAGCTACGATGCATGAAGGCAAACGGCTCCACTGTCGAATTCTTTGGGGAAAAGGATGCTAAGTGCTGCAGTTCTGCACTTCTACTCAAATAATTTTTTGTTGTGATGTACACGTGACCATTGTAGTGACTACCGCCACCATTGCAGTCAGTGCACCTGAAAACTCTATGTAAGGAAGCCATTGCATTGTGTAATATTGATGTAACCAGCTTGCTGTGTTGATGACTTGACTGCTGGTGCCCAATCATCAAACTTAACTATGTGGAAGTTTTCATCGTATAATGATGGCTACGAGACCATTCTATTCTATTGCAAATGTGGCTGACTCAGCACACTGGGTGGTGGCTCATTTCGCGCTCGCTGTGAGCATGTTGGGGCAGGGCATGAAGAGGTGTGCCATCTCTGTTCTCTTTCCGGACCATGCAGGCTGATGCCACTCTCTGCCAGTATGCCGAGCTCAGTACAGGCATTGCACTGCTAAGCTGTTGTGTGCATGACTGCCAGTTAGACACAGCAATCTTGGCTTTAGTTGTATTGGATACGTCATATACAGTACAACTTCGTTGATGCGTTCCCGGTTCATACACTGGAAATCACGGGTACTTGAAAAGGCCCATAGAGTTACATCATTTTCCTGTCTTTTAATATATTTCCGGATGATGCGATTTCTCAGTTGCTGCATTTGACCAATTCTGGTCGTATAATATGTCTAGCGCCCACTCATGTGCAAACACTCAAGTAGGTCGAGCATGGGGGCACACGACATCAAGCACTCAATTGTAGCGACACTCACTCACCATAGTGGCTTCTCTGCAGTGCCTAAGTGCAAAAGGGCTGAGCTTTAAAAAAATGCCTTGTACCTGCGGGGACGCGACATGAACAGCTGGAATGCAGTGGCAGACAGCTGCCATGGTACTTCTCTGCAGCGCCTAGATGTGAAGGGGTGAACAAAAAATTGCGCTGATATGCACGTAAGCGGTTCCTGTGGGGACGCATCTTGAACTCGAATGCAGCGGCAGTCACCTGTCATGGTGACTTCTCTGCAGCGCCTAGGTGTGAAAGGGCGAACAAACAATTGCGCTGATATACATGTGGGCTGTTCCTGCAGGGACGCATCCTGAACTAGAATGCAGTGGCAAATACCTGTCATGGTGGCTTCTATGCAGTGTCTAGATGTGATTGGACAAACAAAAAAATATGCTTATATACATGTGGGCTGTTCCTGCAAGGACGAGTCCTGAATTACAATGCAGTGGCAGTCACCTCTCATGTTGGCTTCTTTGCAGCGCCTAGGTGTGAAGGGGCGAACAAAATATTGCACTGATATACACGTGGGCTGTTCGTCTGGGGTCGCATCCTGAACTAGAATACAGTGGCAGTCACCTGCAGTGGTGGCTTCTCTGCAGCGCCTAGATGTGAATGGGCAAAAAAAAAAAATTTGCTGATATGCACGTGGGCTGTTCCTGCGGGGGTCGTATCCTGAACTAGAATGCAGTGGCCGACACCTGTCATGGTGGCTTCTCTGCAGTGCCTAGATATTTTTATTTATTTATTCAAGACAGTAATACGTCATTGCATACTTAAGAAGTTGGTGTGGAAAAACGAGGACAAGCGAGACAAACAAAGACTAGCGCTCGTCATTGTTTGTCTCGCTTGTCCTCGTTTTTGCGTGCCAACTTGTTCAGTGTGCATATCAACCAACTAGCCCAACTTTCTGCTCCCCTAATACATCATTGCTTTGGAAGACGTAACTAAAAGGCAGGAAACTGCCTGACGAGGTCCGCCATTCTGTGGCAAGGAGCAGTTGACACTCATGTAAAGAAAAAATAGGGACAATGTTTGCAAATGGATGAGAAACAAAATAACGTCTTTTACCGAGCACTCCTGAAAGAAAAGAAAATATGAAACTGCTTTTTTTTTTCACATATTGAAAGTCTCTGAAGGCGTAAAGTATGAACAAGATTAATTATGCAGTTCTGCTAGCAATGAATGGTTGCAAAAAGTAAACAAAATACACAACACATAAACATCAACATCTAAAATACTTGGAACATGACTGAAACTGTCCACTTGAAAAAAAATTGTTAAAAAAGATTTAGAGCGGTACTTTTCTTTCAAAAACACATTCTTCTGTATTTTCTTAACTTGGTTTAAGGCACGAGCATTTGTTAATAAATCTTGAATCATTGGATAGTGGTTCATTAGATTTGATATCTAATAGCTTAGTCTTAGTTACTCTTAGTTGGTTCACGTTCAGGGCTTGATTATAATATTCTTCCATATGTCGTATGAACTCTTTTTTTCCTGATATTTTGATTCGAAAGTCTTTTCTTTGGACAGGTATTGATGGTAAATTTCAAATTTTTGTTTGTAGAGCCTAGGTATTTCAAGAATTCTATAAGATTTAAAGTAGGGTGTGCAACTATCGGTCATCTCTAAGTTACCGATAGCTCATATTGCTCTTTTTTGAATTGATAGTAGGGAATCTAAATTTATTTTAATTGTTGTTTGCCACACGAGTGAGCAATAGCAAAGGCGGGAGAGGTTAAGAGAATAGTGTATCTGTTGTTTGATACTAGCTGGAACATAACACCTTACTCTGTTCAAAATGCCTGAAGCACGAGAGACATCAGTTACAAGTGTGTCAAGGTGCACATTCCAGAAGACATTTTCCTGGAATGTAACACCTAGGAATCTGGTTGTCAAAGAATGATTTATGTCCATACCTTTAAACTTTAAAGACGGAAATGTATTGTAGTGCCTTTAGAGCGGAATAGTGCATAGTTTGTCTTGTTTATGTTCAGTGTGAGGCGGTTACTTCCCAGCCATGAGGTTAAGCTCAACATTCAGTTGTTTGCCTCGCCTCTAAATCAGTTCCAGGGAAGAACACATTCATGTTGTGAGCATATAGCACTACATTAGAAGCGCCCGGCATATTAAAAGTATCATTGATATACAGCAGAAATAAGACTGGTCCTAGGATGGACCCTTGTGGTACTCCGTATGACACACTGTTTCGGAGCGTACGCCATTGATCACAGTATATTGCACGCGGGGTGTTAAATAACTCCTAAGAAGGGTCAAAGCTGTACCCCTGGTACCATAATACAGAAGTTTTCTAAGGAGTAGTCGAGGGTTTGACGGCATACCGTCTGGTCAGGAATCATGGTGATGCAGATTGCTGGTCACTGGCCAAAGTCAAAAGATGAAAAGACGATTCGATTCGTAGTGCTCCCGAAAGGTCTTGTAAGGAGTATATCACACTGGACACTATCGAACACTTTCCTAAAATCAAGGAATATACCAAGAGTTAAAACTTAATAATAATAATAATTGGTTTTTGGGGGAAAGGAAATGGCGCAGTATCTGTCTCATATATCGTTGGACACCTGAACCAAGAGTTAAAACTTTGTTTTCGATATTGTGCAGAATTTCCTTTTATTCCAAGTAGTGCTGCTTCTAGTGACCTATTTTTCTGAAAGCCAAACCGCTGCCTTGCTATAATATTTGGCGAGGTGAGAAATCCAGCGAGCCTTCTGTTTATAATGTGTTCAGCTATCTTGGCGAATACAGAACGCACGGAGATTGGCCTATAATTGTAGAGGTTATCAAATGAGCCTCCGTTATGTAGAGCCGTCACAAGAGCAAGTTCCATTTTGGATGGGAAAACTCCCATTGAGATTGTTAGATTACAAAGGTGTGCAATAGGGGTGCTCACAGTTTTACTCACAGCCTTCAGTGGTTTCGGTCTGATGTCATCATTTTCAGATGCACATCCATCATTATAGACATGATTACATCATGCGTGTCGCTGTAGTCAGTGGGGGGTAAGTATATTGTATTCGGGTTGTTTGAACTAACGAAATGCTCGCACGACATGCCAGAAAGTGTAACGGTCTCGTCGCTGGATGGAGCACCAGCAACATGAAAGTGCTTGTTAAACATGTTCACTAACTCTACTTCAGATAGATCGCCATTCTGAAATTTCACTTTGTTTATTTCTGCATTTTTATAGATTATCTCTCACCGTTTGCCATACCAGCCGGGTATTACCGTTCGCTTGCAAAAATATATGGGAATAGTATTCAAACTTTGCTTTCTTTATGTCGGAAATGAGCAGGCTTCGTTCCTTCTTAAATGCGGGAAAGTCACTTTCATCTTTGGTTAACAGGAATGTTTGGAAGAGCGTTTTTCTGTTTGATTCTTTTGAATAGTTCAAGAGATATCCAGGGCTTGTGTACTTTTAGTGCCTTTTACGAAGCCTAAGAGGAAAACATGTGGCATAAGCAGACACAAAACATGAAAAGAAAGCATCGTAAGCAGCATCGGGATCCAATAACTCTAACAAACTGTTCCAGTTAACCTTGCTGAGCGTGTCCTTAAACTTGTCGACATTGGGCTCGGAACAGTCTCTAATTTGTACTATTCGGGGAGATTGGGTGTTTGTAGGGTAGGACACAATATATTGGCAAACGGTCACTTAAACAACTGACCAATGTACCTCATTTTATATTTTCGCGAGGAAAACTTGTAATGCATAGGCCAAGGATGCTTTGGGAAGTTGATGTAATTCTTGTTGGCACAGTGATCACATTTGAGCAAAAAAGGCTCATATAGCTATTTAAATTGTAAGAAAGCTTGATTGTCACGGGAAGCATTTAGATTGAAATTCCCCACGAGAACACTCTCAAGCTTTAGATGAACGCTCCAGTCAAGTAGTTTTTCGGAAAACTGAATAAATTCACTGAGAGAACCTGATGGAGGATGGTATATAACAGGAAAAATAATATCACGACACTATATAACTAAGCACTCATAGTTATCATTAACTATCTTGAACTGTGGGAGTGTCTTGTAGTTGAGATTTGAGCAAATGTATACAGTAGAATCTCGTTACAACGAACTTCACGGGACCGCCGAATTTAAATCGTTATTTTGAAATATCGTAGTACTGAAAAACCATTATTTTCATGTCAGTAATGCATCACAAGAACTAAAATTACGTACCTTTGCAGCAGATTTACGTGTTGGTAAGTAAATAATAAACGATAACGCTGGGCACAGTTTAATTACAATTTATTGCTTGAAGAAGTCTGTTATCTTCTTCTGGCGAGTAGACGACAAGCGCTGCAGGACGAACGCCTCCACATCCTCGACCTTCCTGTGCACGTCATCGGGGACATCTTTGCAGCGCCCGAGGAATGATCGGGTCTTCTCTAGAAAGACTAGGACATCCGAGCCGGAAACAATCTCTTCCTCTTCGTGCACTGATCCAGTGTCGGCATCGTCTTCGTCGCTACTACATTCTTCTTGCTCACGCACTTGATTCACGATGTCTTCGGTGGTGAGCTCCGCGGATGTAGCCGCCGCGCTGTCGCTATACACATAATTCGGAAGTCGCTGTCCACAGTAGTTGCCCAGCCGCAGGCGTTTTCTTGAGGGAGCCAGCTGCGACTCTCGATGTAGTTTTATGATCTTGTCCCGATCTTTGAGCATCGTTGCCATTGTTGACGGTGTAATGTCAAGCTCCCTGCACAAGTCCGCTTGCTTTTTTCCAGCAGCTGCGACAGAATGTCCGCTTTTTCTTTAAGCGAAAACTGGCGTCGCTTCTTTTTAACGCGGGGGCCAGGAGAACTCATTGTCAGCAAAGCTAATGCACAACACAATCACAGCGCCGATAACTTTGCAGATCCTAACGTTCGCTGTCGACGTGGTGACACTGCACTGAATAGGCTTAAGACTACTGCGCAGTATGTGACCACACGCTGGATGGATGATAATGGCCTTACCCTTTGTATCAGGCGGTAGTTTGCGCTGCCTAGCCTATATTCATTCAACGCGACACTCGCGTGATGGCGATACCGCTGGGGCTGTATCTGTTGCAACGAGTTACCCAGCGCATAGCTGATGCTTCGGATGACGATGACAGGCGTCAGCTTCAGGGATTTGGTACAGAACTTCGACGAAACTTCGTAATAACGAAGCGTCTTGCGACGAATGCGAGATTAAATTACATACGTTATTCTGAAATATTCCGTAATTTGAAATTCGTAGTACTGAAAGTTTTTTACATTGAAAGTATAGGCATTTTGGCGGGGATTTAAAAAAAATTCGTAAATCTGAAAATTTCGTTAACCTGATGTTCGTAGTAACGAGATTTTACTGTATAGCAGTGCCACCACCACACTTCTTTTAACGACACACAGATACAACATCGTATACTGAAAGTGAAAAAACACTCATCTCATAATAAAACAGTCTCTGTGAAAAAATTATGTGAAATGAAAATTCAGGTTCGCATAAAGAATAAATTCATCATATTTGTTACGCAAACTTCTGGCACTAAGATGTAACAGTGAAAGTGCGGACTGCTTTTTCATTGAGAAACAGTGTTCAGAGAAAACAAACGGATAATAGCCAGAATAGTCAGTGCAGGCCATCAAAATCCTGTGCTGTGCGAATGACAACAGCCTTATCGCCACTTTTCTTTCGAACTAGCACTTTTTCGTCCGAGTGCCATACAAAAGTATATCCTGCTCTTTTCGCCCATTCCTTTGCTATTCATAACAAATTGTGGGACATGAACATCTCGGCAGGTCCGTTCTCTAGTGCCTGGCGCTTTGCCAGCCAGGCGTCACGAAGTTCATGACTGACGAAGCGAACAAAGACGCCCCGTGTTTTACCTGGTTTCTCTGGGGGCCGATGCAGTGCTATATCTTTCTGAGTTAATGGCTGATAAAGTTTTGAGGCCAGTTTGTTTATTTTCTTTAGCAAGTTCTCGTTTTGGGCTTCAGCAAGGCCATGAATTTCAATGTTGTTTCGACGGCTATGCCACTTCAGGTTATCTGCGTCTTGCTTCATCTGTTGTAGTTCACCAGAAGTGCCACCTTTTTCTATCAGATCCATGCATCCAGCCAGTTTTTTTGTTGCTTGCTCTTGTTGCTTGCAGACAAAAAAATGCGCTGATATACACATGGGCTATTCCTGCAGGGACACATCGTGAAGTAGAATGCAGGGGCAGTCACCTGCCTTGGTGGCTTTTCTGCAGTGCCTAGATGTGAAGGGGCGAACAAAAAAGTGCGCTGATACACATGTGGGCTGCTCCTGCAGGGACGCATCCTCAACTAGAATGCAGTGGCAGTCACCTGCCATGGCGGCTTCTGTGCAGCGCCTAGATGTGAAGGGACAAACAAAAAAAATACGCTGATATACATGGTGGCTGTTCCTTCAGTATAGCATCCTCAACTCAAATGTAGTGGCAGTCACCTGTCACGGTGGCTTCTCTGCAGCGCCTAGACGTCAAGGGGCGAACAAAAAAAATGCGCTGATATACACGGCTGTTCCTGCAGGAACGCATGCTGAACTAGAATGCAGTGGCAGTCACCTGCCATGGTGGCTTCTGTGCAGCGCTTAGACGTGAATTGGTGAACAAAAAAAATATGCTCATATACGTGTGGGTTGTTCCTGCAGGGAGGCATCCTGAACTAGAATTCAGTGGTAGTCGCCTGCCATGGTGGCTTCTCTGCTGCACCTATATGTGAACGGGCGAACAAAAAAAATGCGCTAAATATGAACATGGGCTGTTCCTGTGGGGACGCATCCTGAGCTAGAATGCAGTGGCATACAATTGCCATGGTGGCTTCTGTGCATTGCCTAGACGTGAATTGGTGAACAAAAAAATTATGCTCATATACGTGTGGGTTGTTCCTGCAGAGAGGCATCCTGAGCTAGAATTCAGTGGCAGTCGCCTGCCATGGTGGCTTCTCTGCTGCACCTAGATGTGAACGGGCGAACAAAAAAAATGCGCTAAATATGAACATGGGCTGTTCCTGTAGGGACGCATCCTGACCTAGAATGCAGTGGCATACAATTGCCATGGTGGCTTCTGTGCATTGCCTAGACGTGAATTGGTGAACAAAAAAATTATGCTCATATACGCGTGGGTTGTTCCTGCAGAGAGGCATCCTGAGCTAGAATTCAGTGGCAGTCGCCTGCCATGGTGGCTTCTCTGCTGCACCTAGATGTGAACGGGCGAACAAAAAAAATGCGCTAAATATGAACATGGGCTGTTCCTGTAGGGACGCATCCTGACCTAGAATGCAGTGGCATACAATTGCCATGGTGGCTTCTGTGCAGTGCCTAGATGTGAATGGGCGAACAAAAAAAATCCGCTGATGTACACGTGGGCTGTTCCTGCAAGGACGCATCCTGAACTAGAATGCAGTGGCAGTCGCCTACAATTGTGGCTTCTCTGCATCGACTAGATATGAAGGGACAAACAAAAAAATACGCTGATATACATGGTGGCAGTCACCAATCACAGTGGTTTCTCCGCAGTGCCTAGACATCAAGGGGCGAACAAAAAAATGCTCAGATGTACACTTGTGCTGTTTCTGCAGGGATGCATCCCGAACTAGAATGCAGTGGCAGACAGCTGTCATGGTGGTTTCTTTGCAGCGCCTGTGTGTGATGGGGCAGACAAAAAAAATCCACTGATATGCACATGGGCTGCTCCTGCAGGGACACATCGTGAAGTAGAATGCAGTGGCAGTCACCTGCCCTGGTGGCTTCTCTGCGCATGCCCATTCGTCACGCACCATTTGTCTTGTTTTGGCGTTGTCAAGTCGCCAATGCATTCGCGCACAGTGGCGAAGAAACTTCAGGTCATACAGTGGCATCGGGAAAACGGAAGGAACATTCACCAAACGTCTCGAGATTTTAAAGTCGACTGGAAGCGGTTACGGGAATGGGACAGGAATTTGGAAAGTTGCCACAGCAAAACAACGGGAAAGCAAAACTTCGAAGAAAGTTGAGTAACGGTGCACCGGTGTTTAGTGAATGCGTGGACGATGCGCTCTTCGAGTTCTTTGAGCGGGAAAGAACGGCAGGACGTTTTAAATCCATGTGCAGTGCGCTTTTTTTTTTTCTGGCAGGAAAATGTCGCCGCCATCTTGAATTTCGGCACCGTTCTGGGATAGTGCCCCCCTCTACTTTGCCAGTAATCTCGACTAGTGAGGGCGGGGGCGCTCGCTTGGAATTTTACGGTAGATTAGATGGCGCGAACAAAATAAATGCATAGATATACATGTGGGCTCTTCCTGCAGGGACGCATCTTGTACTAGAATGAAGTGACAGACACCTGCTATGGTTTCTTCTCTGCAGGGCCTAGATGTAAAGAAGCGAGGAAAAGAAATTGCTCTGATATACACCTGGGCGGTTCGTGCATGACACATCCTGAACTAGAATGCAGTAGCAGTCACCTGTCACTGTGGCTAGCGGGTTGTACCTGCTGGGACGACATGAACAGCTGGAATGCAGCAGCAGTCACCTGCCCTGTTGGGTTCTCTGCAGTGTATAAGTGCTAAGCAGCGAAGCATTTTTTTTTTTTAACTGTCTTAGCACACAAGTGGGTTGTTCTTGTGGAGACACTGCATGAAGTGCAGGAACAGTGCCATTGTCACCCGCTGCGGCTGCTTCCCTGCCGTGCATTCATACAAGGCGGCAGCAAAGCATCCCAACAAAGAAAAGATTTCATCTACTGCTGTTACTGGTGATGGACCGGATGTGTTGCAGAGTTTCTTCCACAAAAAGGTCAATGCTAATGTGGTCCGAGTTCTGAGTGCTCCAGAGAAAGGAACTGTTCAAACCTTGTGTCAAGAAATGCTAATTTACATTTTATTGCGCTAGCACTTATAGTGGTCATTCCCCCCCATATATCTATTGTGTGTTAGTCTGTTTATTGGCTGGTCTGTCTGAAGGCAGTTTTGTGGCAGGCTGCTCACTGAGTGGTGGGCAACTTGGCCAGATATGTATATATCTGCCCACCGAGTCAGGCAGCAGTCCATTTAATCATGAGAGGCAGCTCGAAAAGGGCAACATGGGTCACAACCCGGTCCCTCCGATGGCAGCACCTGGTGTGTTGCTCGACCACTGCGCCAGGAGTGGTAGGAAGGCTCCCAGGGCTCTATGAATGGAGAGAATGACCAATTCAGCATGTATGGACGTTAACCCGTTATCGTTATTTGAGCAAATGCCATCCGTGAACATTGGATCTGAACACCGGAACTGAAGGGAAAATCGAATCACTAGCACACTAAATTTTTTCTTAAGCATGTCAATGAGGATTAAACGTGAGCATGCTGGCCAGTGCTCCTCGATTATTGAAAGTACAGCTTGTGTGCTGATTGTCATGCGAGGTGTGCAGGTGGAAACAGCGCTGATTGTTGCAGTAAGAACTGTCAGCATAATCATTTTCTAGGCACTTGTCTTGCAGAGCCAAGGGACATGACTGCATGACATCAAAAGAGAACCACAATGCCAGATGGCTGTGTTGGCTGTGTTTTCAGTGACAGCAGTTGTGAGTTCTGAAACAATTATTTCCATAAACAGGGCTGTTTTCCGCTCTCTGTGACTTACTTTGTTGCACTTTTGCCAACCTTGCTTACTTGCTAGTGTGTCGTCTTGTATGCCTTCGGAGGGATGTCTCTAATGCTAGAGCAGCAGAGGAAAAAATAATTGCTCTCTGTGTGAATCCCTATATAATTGACATGGCTGGATGTTTGGGCATGTAGGTATTCCATCGCTTGCTTGTAGTGCGAAGACTAGGGGCGAAGACCGGAAACCCAATCTGTCGTTTGTACTGCAACTGTTTCGCTATGTATAATACTCTCCCTGTGAGGGCTTTTAGCGATAACATGAAGAAATAAATGACAAATGTTCGCTAGGTGAACTCATCTTTGTTGATGTCTCATTTTGTTTCATTTCTGCATTATTAATAGGGGGGGGATGCGGGGCTAAAATACTGATTTTCGGGAAAAAATGCAGTTTTTAACGTTGATTTGTTTTGGATTGCTGGTTTAATGAAGAATATTCTCGCCAAGTTTGGTTGTTGTCTGACCAATAGAAAAGAAGAGAATTAATTCTTTTCATGAGGCGGTGGTAGGCCGTCGAAGGCATCTATGAATACTCTTCTCAAGATGCGACCGCAGCGCGGGCAAAAAACCGAACGAGAAGTGAATGCCCACGTTAGAAAGTTAGTTTTTCACACTTTTTAGTGACAGAAGACCTTCCATCAAGAATAAGCAAGGCTACTAATGAAAAACTAAAAAAGAAAGGCATATGGCATATCTCTGACCGCGGCAACTGCAGAGTGTCTGGCAAACCGAAACAGGATCTCGGATTGGTGGAAATATACCATGTGACCACCCAACGCTGTTTTTGCGCCATTCGTAGTCGCTCCCGCTTTGATTGTGTTCGGCGCTTGCTATCTGTTTTCCTTTTCTTCCTTCTGTCAGTTTACTGCAAACAGCGGGTGGCTGGTAGTGTGACTGGAAGATGCTCGCACCGAAGGCTTTGACATGGAGAAGCTTTGGGAAACGCAAACACGCCATGAAATCGAGAGGCCTACATAGCAATGGGCGACCGCTGACAAGCGAGCGTCTTTTCGTGCATTCGCCAGGCCCAAGCCTGCCGCCGGCAACCGAACTGAACCCTTCAAGCTCCGATGACGGTTCATCACCCAAGGACCGAATTTGTGTCACTAAGAACCGTGGAGACTACAGCAGCCTTGGCTGTACTAGAATTTAATGAGGGTGCATCAAGAGAGTGCTTGACAATCTGGACCTAGAACATGGAGTCCGGACCATGAAGCACGTCCAGCAAGCAACCCATCAAAGTATTTCGCACACGAAGGCAGTTCTGAAACTGAAAAAAAAAGAAAAGAAGGCTGGAAGCATTTGTGTTGAAGAGGATGGCATCACCTATAAAGCAGGGCACTTTGATTATTTTTATTTTTTACCCCAAGACAAAATAGCATGTTCTGAAATCTTTGAACTCATTTCTCTCAATTTACATTTTTTGGGAAAACAAGACGTTAGGAAGACTATTATTTCCAAACTGCATCTCCAAAAGCTGCTTTCAAGGTGGTTTCTTGACTGAAATTTTCTCACGAACAAGGTAAGGTACTTTTTAGGTCGCTGAATATTTTTTAACGCAAAATATTTTCAGATACAAAAAACATGCGAATGACCTTATCCTGCACAGTAAGCCATCTAAAAGATATCTAATCACGAACTATTATTATATCTTCATTATTTTCGACATGATAGTTTTCCTAAGCTGACATACCTGATTGCTCAATATGTCAGCTATAACTGTTTTTCTGTTTCAGCTAGGAAGCTGAAATTTTGAATGTAGTCTAATGAGAAGAAGACACACCGTCCCTAAAAAAATTATCACAATTGGTGCAGTAGTTCAAAAGTTGACTCTTCAGCCTAGCATCTCCCTTAAGAGTTCTGTCATGGAAACAGCATGTGATGTAATAGTGCAAACTTTTGTCACTTTGGCTGCATTCTGGTTTTACGGCACTTAGGTATTAGAGCAGCTGTATAAAAAGGAGTTTTCGGGGAGATTACTGGCAGTTGTGTGACTATAGAGAAAGTAAAGCTTCCTGTTCCTGTGTTCTTCACAGTATTTCATGCAATGCTTTGCTTGCTGTATTTTCTGGCATGAGTGTAATTTGCGAGGAAAGCCTGCCTGTGAGAAGGGGTGTTCAGTATGCACTACAGATAAATTTCTTCTCACTCGCAGTACTTGGTTATGGAGAATTCACTCCAAGTGCTCAGTAATATGTACTTTTGTCCACTGCAGCTCAAGGCACGGCCACAGTGTACCAAGTCATCGCATGGAATATAGCCTAAGCAGAGCCATTTTATGCATAATTATTTACTTTCTTTGTTTCAACTATGGTCAGTGACTGCTTCATGTCATTAGATCATCATGCCTGACCAAATGGATTTCTCTCAAACTCCACGCGACTACACACAGGTCCACTAGTGAGCCACCTTTGTGTTCCTGTGGTGCAAGAGTGGTGCGCATGTTGCAAGCGGTTGCTAATGGTGTTAACCCTCTGTTAAGATGTTCTGGTGAGCTACCTAACTGGTTAGGAACCATTATGATGCGTACAGCGGGACAGGAAAGAGAGAGAGAGACAGTGAAGAACTAAGAACAAAGAGCACAGTCTTTTGTTTTATTGTCACTATGTGTTTCCTGTCGCATTGTGCACTTCATGATGTTAACCCTTTGGCATTTATGTACAGGAAAGATTTATTAGAGTGTATTGCAGTCATGCAATGTTTGTGTGGGACTTAACCCTGTATTTTTATGCTGTGTGTTGTAGCTGTGGCTGGTGGCCAGTGCTTTTAATGGTGGGTGTGGTATTTCATTGCAGTGTATGAGTACGGCAGCTGGTACCTGCTGGAACCCATCATGTGCGTGGAGGTGACGGCCCCCCAGGACTTCCAGGGCTCGGTGCTGAGCTCCCTGAGCAAGCGGCACGGAGTTATTGTCTCCACCGATGCCAGTGAGGGCTGGTTCACTGTGGTGGCTGAGGCAAGTGGTGACAGGGCAGAAAGATGAAGCATTTCAGTGTTTGTCATGTCTGGGTGTGCGAAAAAAGCACAAACGACCAAGGGGATCCTTATGGCAGAGTGCCTTAAAAACCTGCTAATAAGAGGTTTCTTCCCAGCAATTCATCATCATCATCAGCATGGCTGCGCCCACTGCAGGGCAAAGGCCTCTCCCATGTCTCTCCAATTAACCCTGTCCTTTGCCAGCTGCGGCCACCGAATCCCCATAAACTTCTTAATCTCATCCGCCCACCTAGCTTTCTGCTGCCCCCTGCTACTCTTGCTTTCTCTTGAAATCTACAGTGTTACCCTTAAGAACCAGCGGTTATCTTGCCTTTGCATTGTATGCCCTGCCCTAGCCCGTCTCTTTTTCTTGATTTCAGCTAGGATGTCATTAACCCGCGTTTGTTCCCTCACCCACTCTGCCCGCTTCTGGTCTCTTAACGTCACACCTATCATTTTTCTTTCCATAGCTCACTGCGTTGTCCTTAAGCTGAACCCTTTTTGTTAGCCTCCACGTTTCTGCCCCGTAGGTGTGTACCGGTAAGATATAGCTGTTGTACACTTTTCTCTTGAGGGATATTGGTAAACTGCCACTCATGATCTGGGAGAACCTGCCATATACGCTCCACCCCATTCTTATTCTTTTTATTTTCCTCTCATGATCCAGATCAGCGGCCACTACCTGCCCTAAGTATATTCCCTTACCACTTCAAGCACCCCGCTACCAGTTGTGAACTTCTGCTCCCTTGCTAGACTGCTGAACATTACTTCGGCTTTCTGCATGTTAATTTTTATACCCACCGTTCTGCTCTGCCTCTCTATCTCATTGGTTATGATTTGCAGTTCACCTCCTGAGTGACTCAGCAAGGCAATGTCATCAGCGAATCGCAGATTACATAGGTATTCTCCATTTACTCTTATCTCCGACTGTTCCCAATTCAGGCCTCGGAATCCCCCCTGTAAACAGGCGTTGAATAGAATTGGTGAGATCGTGTCTCCCTGCCTGACGCCCTTCCTTATTGGAATTTAATGCTGATGTTATGGAGGACTATGGTAGCTGTGCAGTTCCTATATATATATATATATATATCTTCCAGTATTTTCACATAAGGCTCTTCTACACCCTGAATCCGCAGTGCCTGCATGACTGCTAAGGTTTCCACTAAGTCAAATGCTATCTCGTGATCAATGAAGGCTATACATATTAGGAGTTATAGTGGGTTGGTTATATTCTGCACATTTCTGCGCAACAAATTTCAGCCTTAATTTGAGGTTCCAGTCTCCTTATTATTCTGTGCTATCATCATCAGGCTGTTAGTGACGGCTTGTGGCTGTTCTGGCATGCCTCGAAGAATAATATCGCTTTCGGTGCCATTGTCACAGAAGTGCTCAGGGGCAGTCTTGGTTTCGTGTGTCTGAGGTATCAGCAGTATGGACTATGTTAGCACTGCTGTGCACCAGTGAGCCTCTTCCTCTTTGCCTGCCTGCTTTTGGACCGGTTTAGCCCGTTTTCATCCAGTGGCTTCCTGAAGGGCTATCCAAGAAGACAAACTTGCGACTTAGCATGAGTGCTGCTATGCACCACTGTGTTCGGATGCCTTTGGTGGTCAGGTATATGAACGCTCGATGGGCCCACCTCAAGTCGCTCATTAAATTCAGCCGGCCCTCATATGAGATCTTGCTGCTGCTTCAAAGGAGGACCAGCTGACGTCACCCTGGAAGGCCTCAACAGCTACAGCCAGAGCAATTCAGCCTACTTCACACTGGCTGTGTTCTAGCTGTGCCCTGGTACCTGGCGAGATTTGAACCACGGCGTTCACAAAGCTCAGTGCTACCACATAATGATAATAATAATAGTCTATTTATTTTCAAAGAACATAGTACAAAATCAGGCCTGCCAAAAGCCAACGAAGGAAGGCTTGAGGGGCCATGCCTGGCATTTGACGATGTTAGAGCCCCAAGTGCCTTGGGGATGTAGCACGTTGCCAGCCCTCTGCAATGAGTCTCTCAAATGCTCGTCGTGCAGTGCATATATGCCGGCACCAGAACTGAACTAAACCCTGAGGCACCTTTAATGGTACCGGGCGGCCGGCACTATCTGGTGGTGGCGTCAGCTTACTGTTCCAGTGGTTTAGATCATGACGCCATTCCACCATGCTGACCTCATGACGCACACACTGTCAGAAGCAGGATGGTTGCATTTTGCACATTGTCGGGGCCTTGAAAGCAGTACTCGGCTGCTTTTAAAAGAAAAATTGTAGCTGCTGAAAGGATCGACACCGCTTCAAGCACTGCTACATGGACTGGGTGAGGTAGGGAGAACCTGCAGTTGCTGCAGCCAGACAGCTGAAGCAGGCCTCTCCAGCCATGATCAATAGTTGGATCGTGGACACTTGGGCCAGCATTCCTGAGGAGCTCATCAGTCGCACTTGCAAGAAATGCAGGATATTGAACATGCTCGACGGTACTGAAGATAAGTTTCTATGGAAAAATATCTCTGGCAATTAAGGAGTCCCTGAAGACGGCACCCTGGACGGCAATGATCGCTAAAGCCCGAACTCCGAGGACACTCCCTGGGCGCATACGCTTCTACCGGTCTGTGCTTGCACATGGTGCAAGACGCAAGCAGGGCAAAGATTTGATCACTGACCAAGCCAAAAGCAACGAAAATGGCATTTCGGGTTCCATATGAAGCCCACAATAAGACTCTCTCTCTCGGAAAAAGCGGTAGCCTGTACAGCCTTCAGGATTCCTCGAAATCTCTTCCCATAGATATGATGAAGTGTGCATTGATTCTTGTTCAGTGTGCCCGGCGTTGTCTGGATGATTAAGGACTCTCTGTGTAATCTTGTTACAGTGTTTTTTTTCTGTTGCCAAGATTGCCCTTTCATCCCAGCCTATCTTACGGCTGGTGGTCTGCAGATGTTCCGCAATCGCATTCTTTGATGTGTGTTTGTTTGTGACATCACCTTTATGATCATTGATGCGTAGGTGGAAGTTCCTGGTTTCCGCGATATACAGTCGCCGACCGATTTTTCGGACTAGCGGGCCCGGAAAATGGTGGGATTATTAGAACGGGTAGAAAAATTCATGAACTTCAAGAAAATAAGCTTTCTGCGGAAAACCAGCTTCTAAAATCGCAAACTTCGCCGCTGCCTGCGTTCCGCTTGCAAGGGGTAATACTGACTGTTGCGCATATCAGAGAAAATCTAAAAAAATTCCCTCAGCCTAATCGGGTGCTCGTTAGCACCCAAAATTTGCACAAAGGTGGCATTTGGTGGTCAGTTTTGTTTTATGTTATGTTTGGGTGGAGTACTTGCCTGAGTCGATCACAATTAATCTGAAATCTTCATTGTCGACGAATCAAAACTGCCAGCTTTCGCAGTAATGATGCTGGTAGTGCCATCATATGCCTTTCAGACGGAACGAGCACTCTACTGTGCAGGGAGGCTGCGGAGAAACTCATGGATACACACAAAGTGCAGCGAGGGGGGCAGTTGCGTGCAACAGAAAGCACTTTCAAACCAACCGGGCAGCCGCTTTCTCCCCTTGCGTTTCGCCGCAGCCTCAGTGGCTGAGTGCTCGTTCCTTCGGAAAGCACGGATGGCACTAAAGGTACGGTTCCTGCTAGAGTCACTGGAAAAAATTTCGGAGTACCGCAAAGGTCGGGATTTGACTGGCAACACTGAGCGGCCACCGCTATATACCTTCCAAATCGACTGCATCGCAGGAAGGCCGCCTTGTTGGAAGAGCTTGATATTCGGTGGCACATCGGGTCGAGTGTCTTCAGAAGTACAAATACTTTGTGCCCGGGGATGATGGTTGCTAAGAACGAATAGAAAATGTTATTTTGTACGAAGTAATGCAGCCGGTGCTGTTTTGCACGCCGATCGTGTCTACTGCTGGAACTGCATGATTGTGGCATTGTGTGCGCACCGGTCTTTGGCCGTGATCGTAAGACGATCTGTGCACAGCAGGCGTAAAAACCAAATTTGATGGCCATTTTACGCACTTAATCTTGTGGAAGGCCAATATTAGCTATTTGCGTGATTACAGCAACGTATATGTACCTCTGTACACTGATAAGTGAGAGTTTGCTATTGCGATTTATGAACGCGGCTGTCTAGTGCATTCATGAGCAGCTGCTCTTCTGCCTGTGTACTTCTGCACACTGTTAATGAGCGAGAGTTTGCTACATTGTTAGGGCCAGCACTTTTTCTGCTTTACATCAATGATGTAGCAACCGCTTTAGATAGTTCTGCTAAGATAAAACTCTTTGCAGATGACTGCTTGATTTTTGCGCCGATATCTTGTTTAGAGGATCAGATTAAGCTCAACCGAAACCTTCAGGCGTTTGGGAGTTGGTGTGATAAGTGGGAAATGCAAATTAATTTTGATAAGACCACATACACGCATATCACTGCAAAAAAGAATATCTTTACTTTTCAGTATGATATTCAAGGCTACAATCTAGTTAATGTTTCTTGTTTCAAATATCTTGGTGTTTCTATTTCGCATGATTTAAAATGGCACAATCAAGTAGAAAGAGTGTGCTCAGCGGCACAGAAGAAATTGGGTTTTTTAAGAGCAAAACTGGGGAGGGCAACAAAAGATGTTAAACTGCTGGCTTACAGATCTCTTATTCGACCATCCCTAGAATATGCATTAGTAGCATGGAAGCCCCATCAAAAGGTAATGTGGGCCAAAATAGAGAAGGTGCAGCGCCGGGCGGCGCGCTTTATTTGCTCGAAATATAGAAGGACAGACTCAGTTTCTGCGATGTTAAAGTCTTGCGGTCTTGAATTATTGGAAGATCGGTGCAAGAGACAGAGAGTAAAAACGTTATTTCAAATAATTAACGGCGAACTAAAAATTAATAAAGACTTGTATTTAAAACCTCCAGGCAGACTGAGCTCCCGCTTAAATCATAGTGAAGCTATTCGACCATACTTGTCCCGAACCAATGCCTTTCGTTGTTCGTTCTTTCCAGAGTCAATAGAGCTGTGGAACAAGCTGCCTACAGAAATTGTTCGCAGTTCTGATAGCGCATTGTTTACGAATGCAATCAACGTTCTTCACTAAAACTGTACCGTGTGGATATTGTAAAGTGCTTTTTCTTTTCTCTTTTCTCTATTTTTTCTTTTTTTTCTGTTTGTGCGCGTGCGGCAGCTGGGTGAACATTTGAATACATAGTCTGTATATCGTATCTTGTGTTATATCCTTAGGGCGCTGTAGTGCATGTGCATATTTCTTTTTGTATCTGGCAGTTTTTTTTGCATGAACGTATATGTAACATCCCTCCCTGTAATGACCCTCAACTGAGGGTTGACAGTATTTCTAAATAAATAAATAAAATATGAATGCGGCTGTCTAGTGTGTTCATGAGTGGCTACTCTTCCCAGCTTATTTATGACTGCTTTTATTAACAGTGATCGCCGCGGTCTGCGAAAAACAAGCGCCATGGGTCGATGTGACTCGAGGCGAGAGCGCGCTCACGTGCGCGGAGAAAACTTGTGAGCACCTGGTGCAAGTGAGGACGCGGAATTCTTGTGTGACAAGTGTGCCTTCGCATGCCACGAGCACGGAATAATCGCATGTGCTGAGCAACAAACGCATACATGCGTACCCGCGTCAAGCGAGCAAGGCGCGAACGATCCCTGCAATGAACTCCTTTTTCTCTTAGCATCGCTGTTATGGATCATCGCTAACACCGCGTGCACTTCACTTAAATATCTTCTAAAACAGTGCCGAAAAGCACAAGCAAGGTGTACTTACCTCGCACACACAGGTGTTTTGGGTAGGCTTGAAGTTCTCCCTGCCGATTCTGTGTAACCACGCAGAACGACGCTAGCGGTCATTTTTCACGGTCGGAATCGAGAAAAAAGTTTTTCCAGACTCGGTTCGTTTGCTGCATCCGAAGGCGCAACAGCAGCCAGGCATGGTTTCCTTGCAGTCAAACGCGAGCACGACAATCGGCACACAAGAAACGTGGGAAACCTGCACTGCCTGCGCTCTAACTCAGCCGACCCGCCCGGCACTTGGAAGGTATATGGCACCCCAAAGGCACGTGATACGGTTGGGCCAATGAATGCGTCGGCGGCGAGGGGAAAACGAATGCGGTACTCTGAAATTTTTTCCAGTGACTCTAGATTCCTGCGAAAGCTTGCTGTTTCGATCTGCTCTCACCGCAGATGATGGAGATTTTTAATTAATTCTGACCGAATTGGTCAAGTACCCCACCTAAATGTAGTATATAAAACAAAACTGACCACCAAATGCAACCTCTGTCGGAAGTTTGAGCCCAAACAAACGTGTAATTAGACCGATAGAATTTTTTTCCGATTTTCTCTGATTTACGAACAGTTAGTATTAGACTTTATCTCAGCCACAGCCAGGCTTTTGTCATTCCAAAGCATCGAACTTGTGGCCCTGTGCACAGAGCATTTCCTTGGCGCAAAGAATGACAGCCATCTTTACCTATGAACGAGCACCCAACACTTACCGGACCCAGAGCACTAAAAATGACAAGCACGACAGAAAAAACTTGTAAAACGTTGCCATCAGTCAAGTCAGATGCGTCAAACAGAGCCAAAGAGAAACTGCATGAGCGGCGTGGGTTCTTCCATTAGCTATTGACACTCCCTGGAAGTGCTGCCATTCCGAGTGGCTGGGCCACCGCGATTGGAACAGCGGTCCTTCTATCAACTATCGACACAGTGTGCAGTTAAAAGAAAATAAAAAACGAATTGAAAAAATCTTCCGAACAAGCGCGAAGAATAGCCAAATGCTACTGGGTAGAGCCGTAGAGCAAATATAAAATTGCAGCCACGCCATAGTATCCCTGATATCTCGTTTATCTTGCCCTTATTGATGGTGCCATGCTTTGGCTTCAATTGTAAATCGGCCCTCCAACTTTTGATTTTCAAATTTCAAAAAACAGGTTGACTTACAGTCATGTAAATAAGGTAGCAGCCAGGAAAACATACCACAAGACATATAACAGCTTTTATCCTAATGCATAACAACATAACCTATGTATCGGACACGTGCCTTCCAGCAAACTTCGAAGTATGCTGGTGAAAGTCAAGGACACCCTGCCAGATAACCGCTTTCCCGGCGATGTCTACCAAATCTCGTGCGTTGATTGTAACCAGGTTTATATAGGCGAAACGGGAAAATTCTCCAGAAGAATGAAAGAGCATCAGCACGATGTCGAAAACCATAAAGTGGCTTCCAATGCGATTGCCGAGCACGCGCACGAGAAAACGCATCATATCGACTGGGACAACGCTGCAATCATATCCAAAGAGAAGAATTTGAGGACACACCTTTTGCGTGTCCAAACGACGCCTGATACTATGAACCGGAAGGAAGGGACGATGCCACCCGTGTACATACAGTCATTACGTCATATTCTGCATATTTAAGTTTCGACCACTTGCCATTTTACCCTCATTGTGAACAAGGAACCCGTACGGGTTCCGAAACGCCAAATTGTTTTTACTTTGACTTGGTCAGTGACTGTAATACTTTTGCTTCTGCATAATGAATAGGCTTGAACGTGCCTCCTGCTGTCTGTGCTGGTATGGGAATGCTGGCTGAGAACATTGCTTTTATCTGAAAACATATGCACTGCAAAGAAAATGGCCAAACCTCGGAATTACTGCTATCATCAGCTTTCATGATGCAGACATGTATGTGGAGCAATTTGAATATGATCTTATTGCAGTATCCCACAAAAATGGATTCTCTCCAGGCAGTCAAACGTTATCAAGAGTTTAGCTTCTTAACATTGTAACTGCTTGTTTCAAATTTGGCAGCTCGATGGGCCGACTACATCTAGAAATGGAGCACCTGTCAGCGGCTATCAGCAGCTTTCATGATGCAAATGTGTGGAACAATTTGAATATGACCTTTTTACAGTATCCCACAAAAATGGATTCCTCGACGCAGTCAAACATTATCAAGAGTTCAGCTTTTTCACATTGTAACCAGTGTTATAGGCGGTACCCAAAAAAAAGTAACTTGATACATTACTCATTACGCTAAAAAAGAGGGGGAATGCTTTACTGCCCTACGTTACCTACAAAAAAAGGTAACGCGTTACCGTTACCAAAAAAAGTACCACACGTTACTTTGCCATTACTCCATGGCCATAAATTTTTAATCTATGCGTCTTCGCTGCAGGAACGGGTGATAACAATTTTATAAAGCTCATATTTCACATAAAACTTCTAGCCCAAACAACGATTTTAGCCGAAATCCTTATTTAACAAGAATAATTTACACAAATGTGCTGGAGTTTAGCAATGTTATAGTGGCCTAAAGTTGCCTGTAGAGTTACATGTAATGGCTTCCAACTTTGTGGCACATGGTGAAGCCATTTTCTGATGTGACACTAAACACAAAATGACACTTCACCATCAGTTCTACCTTCACAAAGAAAACAGCGCTGAACTCTCAACAAATTTACAGTAAATCTCCAAAAATGTGATATTCCAAAATGCTCGGCATGCTTCCGCTCTTTAGAAAGTTGTGTGTGTGAGCGGTTCCGGAAGGGGAGGTAGGTGAAGGCAAGTGTGTGAATGCGTGTTCAAGCACGTGTTTCGTCAAGAGTAGGTGTTTCTGGCATGCATGCGAGCCGCAACGAAAGTCGTCGAGAGCACCTGTACATTTTATTTGCAACATCACTTTAGGTGTACTGCGTTTTTTTTTTCTTAAAAAAGGGGGTGGAGGGGGGGACAACTGGAATTAAAAGTAACTAGTAACATGACACCTCACGTTACCGAAAAAATGTTAAGTACGTTACCCGTTACAGTTCGGAAATAGTAACAAGTACGTTACTAAGTTGCCGAAAAAAGTAAGGCGTTACCGCCAACACTGATTGTAACTGCATGTTTCAAATTTGACAGCTTGATGGGCAGACTACATCTAGAAATGGAGCACAGGTGCTCCAAAGTTCTCCAAGAGAGCTCTATGACTGTCCAAACTGCTCTGAAATGCATTTTTTTTTGGTGCTCCAATAATTGCTCTTAATTATGGTTTGGTGGTAGCACCACTGGACATAGGACTGGATATTTTGCTCCTAGTATCCAACAAAAAAAAAAAAAAAAAGTTCAATTTCTGACATGATTGAACTAATGGTGTCTTCGGCTGACAGCACTCGTGGAGTTTTCCACGCACTCGTGCGGTGCCCTCTGTTCGGCTGGGACAAGCACGACACGGGTGCGTGCCACTGTGTCACCGTGGAGACTGACAGTGGAGCTGGTGGAGCGCGGTGCAATCCCGCCGTGCAGCGCGCGCTAGCAGACACCACGGCGAGACGACGCTGTTGGCGCAGACAATTTCACCACACAGTGGCCGGTAGGAAGCATCGAAGAAAAGGAAGAAACAAATGAAGCATCACAAGTGGGCATATTTGAAAGAAATGTTGAATATTGTAGCGGCTGCAGTGCATTTATTCGCACTGCAATCACGCAGCCACCTGCCGGCGAGCTCTGTGCGTTGACCGTATGAAAAATGAAAGGTTTGTCAATATTTTAGTGCGGCAAACGGCAAAAGCGGTTCTTCTGGCATGCCTGCACTTTATGACATCATACTTTTTATCAACGTGAGCATAGGTTAAAAGATATGTGGGGAGCTGAGATTGGCTTGAGAATCGTCGGCAGATCTTTTCGGATGTTACTCTAGCTGCTCTAAAGCGTATGCATCGAAACCGGCAAGCATAATGCCGTGGTGTTGTGTCTGACAAACCTGCACTAGCACAATCTCGGTATTTCATGAGCATGGTCGTCGTTCCCGCATTGCCCACCATCGCTATGAATGCCGGTCCTGCGCGCTGTTACTGAAGAGATGGTTGCTAACTGTACAAATTGCTGACTGCAGTCGTTGCCGTCGGCCGCTCGTAAGAATAGCCTCAGAGATTCGTGAGTCTCGGAGGTCACGGTGAACAGAGGGCAGCGGAAAGAGCAACGGCACTCTGTTAATGTCTCGCACGTTCGGCTGAGATGCAAGTGGACGTGCCACTCGTGTAGTATTTGACGTCACTTCCTAAGTACCAGCACGGAGGCAGTGCGGCTCAACCGAAAACACCAGAAGAGAGTATTGCCTCAACATTAGGCATGGGAGTATCGAAGATGCATGTATCTCCTATACTATCTATTGACACATTTTGAGTATCGGTATTAGGTATCGCTTGCCAAAAATGAAAGTATCGGAGTATCCGTATCGAAAATAAATTTTTAGCATATCGTGTATTTTAATGATACTCAACAAAAAAAATTTGCAGCAGATTCTGACAAGTTAAGTTGTTGGGCGAGTTAGTTTCTATATTCCATAACTACAGCGCAACAAACGGGACGTAGAAGAAGGACACAGGCAGGGACACAGCACAGCGCTGACTCGCAACTGAAATCTTTATTAGCTGCTAGCCGAAATAATTACCCGACTGGCGGCCAGAAATGGAAGGCAGTGCACACAAGTTACAAATATATAAAAAAAACTCGAAATACAGCACATGCGTGTCAGCATTCGCAGTCGAGGTAACGTTTTTCTTTTTCTGATAGCGATACGTAGGGTGCGCTTATACAATCTTTTGGGAGCCTTGCTATCATGTGTGCTTCTAAAATTTCTCTTGTCAGCGAGTCGTGGTTCCTACCTATCACAACGCACTCGTTGTACAGTTGCTTGCTGGCATCGATGTCATCTTCGCCGTCATCTTCATCACTTTTGCAGTTTCTGCAGTGTTTGGCTGCGTGAGACATTATAGTCCTGCTCCTTTAATCTTTCGTTGATACATCGGCCGGTTCGGCCGATGTATTGCTTCCTGCATGATAGCAGCAAAGAGTAGATGACTCCCTCCTGGCAGGGGACAAATTGTTTTGTATGACTTTTCAAGCAGCCGCGTGGTTCACTGTTGGCCGAATTCACTTGCTTCACCAGGCTGGACAATCGAATGGAATATAGAAACCAACTCGCCCAACAACTTACCTTGTCGAACTTCATTTCTCGTACAAGGGGCTCTTTTCCATATGAGTTTGATCCTTTGATCCACTTCACTTTGTGCCAGTCGTCGCGATTGCGTCGTGCATAGCGAGAACGTTCGGTTTTTGCGTCCGCAAGAAGATCCTTCCACCTGAAGTCTTGACCCTACTGGGCGGCGTTCAGCCCTCAGCCGGACATGACAGAAAGGTAAGCAAGTTACTCCAAGCGGAATGGCAGTGGCAGGTGCATGTGTACAGGGAGCACCTCAAGCATCGGGTGCAAATGTCTTCGGGACCGGTTCACGCATGGAAACAATGGCATCAGGTGTCACGGTGCATCAACCGCACCACAGAGTTCCTATGGCAGCAAACTCTTCCCAGACTTCGTGCGCTTCTGCCAAAGAAGAGTCCCCCATCCAGACAACAAATCCACACCGCAGAGAACATTTCTTTTCCTGGGAACGTCAAACGAGTTCTCAGCCTGGGGCCCAAGTTTGCGGTTGAGCCAAGGAAATTCAGACCGGAGCTCTTGGCCATGGTTAGGCAAGTCTCTAGGCAGGCCGGAAAAACTTAGACGGAACGGTGTATATCTGAAGGTGTAGACGTACTAACTAGGTACAGGCGTTCCGGAAAGAACCTACCTTTGCAGAAGACGGTTAAGTGGCTGAAAGATAACTCCTATTCATTGTTACCTGCTGATAAAAATGGCGGCTTCGTTGTTTTGGACAAGGATGCGTATGTGTCGAAAGCATCAGATGCTGTCAATGCCGTGTTTGACAAATGTAACAATGTGTCAATGGCTAAGGTGAAGACTAAGGCGAAAAAACTTCTGAATAGGCTAAATTTGACCAAGCTAGCAAGTGTGATAGCAAGTAGCTACAAAATTTGCCTGCAGATGTTTTTCACAGCAAAAACCCACAAGCCAGAGTGGCCGTTTCGTGTATTAATTTCTAAAACTGGAACATGGCAGAAAGATGTCGCGAAATTTTTGCAAGAAAAACTAAGGGTTTTATTTAACATTTGACGACCCTTTCAGGGTGAAAAGTTCGAACGAAGTAATAACGTTTCTAAAATGCAATTACAATAAGAAACTTTGGGGATTTTCTATTGATCTGAAAGACCTTTACTACACTATTCCTCAGGCTGAAATTATGTCTTCTGTTAGTCACTTCACTGACCAGTATGGTGCCGTTGCATTCCAGAATGAATGCAGGATTTCCACAGGCAGCTTTCTCTAGAGTCCACTTTTGCTCCAATGGAATGGTGATGTTTACATTCAAAAAGATGGTATCTGTATTGGTTCATGCCTTGCACCCATCCTTAGTGACATGTTCCTGGCTTGGCGTAACCAAATATTGAATGAGCGGTTCGAAGGGTCCCGTGTTTGTTGCATTTTTAGGTTTGTAGACGACTTCTTGTGTTTTTAGAAATGTGACGACCTCATTCGAGCAGCAGTTCCTTCATGTTTTTTCAGTGTTCTCTGAGTGCCTGAAAGCGATGATTTTAACACACGAAGTACCACTTATTGACTTTATCAGGTTTTTAGATCTCTCACTTCAATTCACTTCTTCCCATGTATGTTGGGCTTTGGAGCCCCGTGGTCAAAAACCCATCCTGCCATACTCATCAGCCCATTCGAAGCTCGTGAAAAGAGCAATTGTGCATTCAGTTTTTGACAATGTTTTAAAGAAAGCATGTGAGCACAGGTTGGAGCAAAGTTTCCGCAACCAAGTAGACTGTTTGACGCAGGCTGGTCACCCTTCAGATGTTCTGGTTTCAGTCGCAGAAAAATTGCAGAAAAATTTGAGGTCTGATGGCAATAGCAAAATTAATACGGAGAAAAATAGAAAAGTTGCCGTTGTGCCATATCTGCATCAGGTCTCACACAACCTGAAGAGAATTGGAAAGCATGTGGGGGTTGATGTTGTGTTTTCGGCACCTATTCGATTGTCCAGCCTGGTGAAGCAAGTGAATTCGGCCAACAGTGAATCACACGGCTGCTTGAAAAGGCATACAAAACAATTTGTCCCCTGCCAGGAGGGAGTCATCTACTCTTTGCCGCTATCATGCAGGAAGCAATACATCGGCCAAACCGGCCAATGTATCAACGAAAGATTAAAGGAGCATGACTATAATGTCTCACGCGGCCCCATAGTAGGCCACGTAGCCAAACACTGCAGAAACTGCAAAAGTGATGAAGATGACCATGAAGATGACATCGATGTCTGCAAGCAACTGTACAACGAGTGCGTTGTGATAGGTAGGAACCATGACTCGCTGACAAGAGAAATTTTAGAAGCACACATGATAGCAAGGCTCCCAAAAGATTGTATAAGCGCACCCTCCGTATCGCTATCAGAAAAAGAAAAACGTTAACCTCGACTGCGAATGCTGAAACGCATGTGCTTTATTTCGAGTTTTTTTTTATATATTTGTGACTTGTGTGCATTGCCTTCCATTTCTGGCCGCCAGTCGGGTACTTATTCTGGCTGGCAGCTAATAAAGATTTCAGTTGTGAGTCAGCGCTGTGTTGTGAAACCGAGCAGCTGTACATGGGAGTAAGTATAGTGTAATGAGGTGATGCATACTCTAAAATAAAGAATACAGTTAAAACTCGATTTAACGAAGTTGAGGGGAGCCGTGAATTATTTCGTTAAATCGAGAACTTCGTTAAATTGAATGAGGCATTTCTTGGGCACATAATTCAGTACATTCGATTACAGTAAAACCTCGTTAAAACGTACCCGCTTAAACAGTACTTTCGTTTTAAAAGTAGTAAAGTCAAGTCCCCGACTGAGCACCCATTGAACATAATGCATTTTGCATCCGCATAAACCGTACCAGCTTATCGCGGTCGTATCGGTTAGCACGTACCATTTTCACTTTTCGTCGCACTCGCGCGTGACGAATTCACGCCGGTAGCACCGACCCAAAGGACGGTTCGGCTAGCGGCGCAACAATCTTCCCTAAATACCGCCGACGGGACGGCAAGCCACACAGCTAATGACAAATTGGCGCCAAAGTTGGTAATCATACAACTAGCCCAATCTTTGGGGGTCCGTATGGTCATCGTCATGACCCCCCGCGCTACTTTCGAGTGGGTAGCGGCAACATCACGACCGGCGCCGCTAGCGCGTATGAAAAGAAACAACAAAAATTCTTACTCGACAAGAAAGGCCCGAGGGGACTACAAATTTATTTTCCGCCAAAGAAGTCGGTGATCTTTGCCTGCGTGCGCTTTGTGAGCAACGGCCGCACCGATTTCTCTTAGGTCTGAAGTGCGTCCAGCGCGTCTTCCGTCCCCTCGTGTGCGCCGGCAAAATGTCGCAGCAGATCGAGAGCATCCATCACCTGACCTGGTGTCGGCACGGGAGCTTCGGGAGCGTCTTCAGCCGTCACTCCCTCCATGCTTCCTACAAGCCGCAACATATCGGCATCAGTCAAAACATCCGTTGTGACTGCGTTTGCGTCGGCGTTCACGTAGTCTGAGAAACTTATGCCTGTGGGCACTTCATCCACTGAGCGAAGGTGTTCCCAGGCATCTTAATCCTCGTGCACGGCGCTCGCGCAGTCCGGACCAGCTTCGGCAGTTTCAGGGCCTAGTGTACCGAAACCGGCAGTCCTGAAGCAGTTGACAATTATCGACGGCCTCAATGCTCTCCAAGCCGCCACCACCATCTCAACCGCCATAAAAATATCTATTTTCGTCTCGCGCTTCAGCTCCAGGTTGAGGAGAACTCTGTCGACGACTCGACGCTTGTATGCGCACTTCACGCTATTAATTACCCCTTGATCCAAGGGCTGAACCACGGACGTTGCGTTTGGGGGGAAGTAGCGGAGCTCCACGCTGGTCAGCTCGACCTCTGCAACGTAGTGGGCCGTGCAGTTATCCAGCAACAGGCACACTTTCCTTTTCTGGCGACACATGTCGCTGTCAAATTCCTTCAGCCATGTAGCGAAAATGGCACGCGACATCCACGCCTTTGAATTGGCAACGTACTTCACAGGAAGCTTTTTGGTGCCTTTAAAACAGCGCGGCCTCGCACTCTTTCCGATGACAAGCGGGTCTCGTTTGTCGGTGCCGTCCATGTTGACGCACAGCAAAAGAGTCAGCCTTTGTTTGCTGTGTTTGCCGCCGTGGCACGCCTGCCCCTTCAGGGCGAGTGTTTTTTTAGGCAGCATTTGGTAGAATAGACCGCTCTCGTCGGCGTTGTAGACGTCGCTGGGGGCATATTTTCTCAGAATGTCGGGCACGTTTTCAGACTGCCAGTCGCCGACTACAGCCATGCTTACGCTGCTCGCTTCACCGCTAAGCACTTTCCCGACGATGCCGTGTCGTTCTTTGAAGCGCGACAGCCAGCCGGGACTTGCCTTGAACTCGTTGTCGCCCAGCAAGCACGCGAAAGAGCGAGCTTTTTGTTGGAGCAGGTCTCCACTCACGGGAATACTATTCTTCGCCCGCAAATCCATAAACCAGGCGAAGAGGGCCTCTTCCATTTTGCTTTGAGGAGTGGTCTTCAGCGTTTTTTTGCGCGAGAGATTCCCCGACGAAGTGGCGCGGAGGATGTCATCTTTCCCTTCCAATATTGTGGAGAGAGTACTCGCTGGAATGCCATGTGATGCAGCCACGTCACATTTCTTCTGTCCACTTGTCACAGCACGAATTATGTCCGCTTTCTCGTCCAGGGTAAGCCTTTTTCGTTTCTTGCAGGGCTCCATCTGCTAGTCAGGAGGGTTAGCGGCGCGCTTGCTCGCACACACCACGTCCGCGTTCACGATAGCAAGGCTAGACTGATGGAGGCCTAACAAGCTGAGCTTGACAAAGACGTGCGTTCAAAGGCACGGGGAAATCCGCACAAGAGCGAACACAGAGCACAACACACAAACACACACACAAAAAAAAAAAACATGGATGGATGGATGGATGGATACGGCTGAACCCTTTACATCGGGCGGTGGCTCAAGCCACCTAGCCATGTCTTGTGGAATTTTACTCCTGTCTTGCTTTTAGCCACCAATCAGATAACCTTCGCTTGGTTACTTCTAACCTCTTAAAATCCACTTTCCCTTCACTATCCCTAAACCCCAATGCCTTGGGTAAGTCAGCCCCGCTGCCTTCCACTGTAGGGTGAAGCCCTTTACAGAAACAGGATGGATGAATACGGCTGAACCCTTTATATCGGGCGGTGGCTCAAGCCACCTAGCCATGTCTTGTGTAATTTTACTCCTGTCTTGCTTTTAGCCACCAATCGTATAACCTGCGCTTGGTTACTTCTACCCACTTAAAATCTACTTTCCCTTCACTATCATTAAACCCCAATGCCTTGGATAAATCAGCCCCGCTGCTTTCCACTGTAGGGTGAAGCCCTTTACAGGAAAGTATCAAGTGTTCAGCCGTTTCCTCCTCCTCTCCACACGCAAAGCACAACGTGTCTATCTCGTGGTACCTTGGGCGCTATCTGGATGGAACACGCGAACTGCAACAGCGCCATCTATGAAATGTGGCATGAAACTTTTTTACTGCTGGCGCCATCTCGTGAGCTCGACTCAAAATTAAAACTCGTTTTGCGCCGCGCAGTTTGAAAAAAGCGACGGGATGAAGATGCTCCGCGCTGTTACCGCTGACTCGCAATCAATAAATTTTGGGGTGCTGTCTACAAAATAGACCAAAAATTAACACTTTTTCACCTTTATTTCTCGAAAAAAGGTTCGTTAAATCGGGACAGATCACGGAATCGGTTTCGTTATTTCGGGTTAGTCGAAGCATTGAACCCTATGGGCGTCTGAGGGGGAATTAGGATACCTTCGTTAAATCGGGTTTCGTTAAATCGAGTTGTGACTGTATTGGCATCCTTGAAGGCTCCTTTCCTTTTCCCACACTGCACTGTTACATTTGTGCATGTGAGCATAGAGCTTGTTTTCTGCGTTACTAGTGCTTGTGGGAGAAGCGAGGGCAGCTGCGGCCTGTGTGCTGGACTGAAAAGCAGTGCTCCAAGTGAGTGGTGCTCTGGAGTGCATTCACCGATTGCCAAGGTGACTGTGGTAGAGTTCTGGCTTTGTTGCCACCACGGCTACATAAGGTTGACGCCATAAATGCCCTTCTGGGGAAGTCCAGTGTGGAGTTGTAGCAGGTTGTTACTTTCACTTTTCACTTCGAAGGAGGCAGTGAAAGAATGGATAGAGAAAGAGGTGCTGTAGTGCAGGGCTCTGGAATCAATCTGATGACTTTGACGTGCACTGACATCTTACAGCAGAACATGGAAGCGTGACCTCGGCAGTCGGGATTGATGCAGCGTCCTCGGGCCCAGAAGCTGAGCTCTCTTTGTCAAAAGCAGTGGCAGCAATGTGCAAAGGCATTTTTGGGAAAAAGTGGTGTCCGTGACTAGTCCCCTTCCCCCTTGCAGGTGCCCCTCAACAGCATGTTTGGCTACTCAACGGAGTTGCGCTCCCTGACCCAGGGCAAGGGAGAGTTCAGCATGGAGTACTCTCGCTACTCCCCAGCACTGCCCGAGGTCCAGCAACAGCTGCTCAACGAGTACCGGGCTGAACAGGAAGCCGCGGTTGCTGCTGCGGGTGGAAAGAAAAAGCGCTGAACGCAATCCCTACGACGGACTGAACCAGTGCTGTTGGCTCTCACCACCACAGCTCGGGCTTGAGGACCCTACGGCACATTCAAACGGCCCTTGCAGCTTCTGCTCTTGCTGTGCAAATACTTTGTTGTGCCTGGTGGACCGTCAATCAACCGCTGCTGGCTTGTGGTTTAGTATTGCAGCAGAAGACACTATGCTTGGAGTTTGTTGTTTGAATCCTGTATGCTGTCCTTGGTCTGCAGTATGCTTGGAGTTTATTGTTTGAATCCTGTATGCTGTCCTTGGTCTGCAGTGCACTGTTGTTTCTCGTCATTGATGGCCAGGCCATCGTGGTTCGCATGCTCTGCCCATTAGTTTTTCACAGCTGTTTATAGTGTGCCTGGCAATCGATAGTGGGTAGAAACTAAACCTGGCATTGTGGCAGAGTTTGTGCCTCTGTATCATAGAGTTTACTGTACATGATGGGGTCTTCTTATGGGGCTTTGACGGTGAAGGCCCTCGGTGGTAAGTCGACACTGCAGACGGGGTGTCCTTAGCTTGTCTGTGATGACATCACACCTCACTTCATATCAATAATGACCCCCTGCATGGCATGCCGGCGGAGTGAGCAGTCAAGTCTGGCTGGCATGTTTGCGTGGGCAGTAAGCGGCAGATCTTGTGAGCAATTCTCCATGCTATAGCGAGGCTGTGTGGCAGGTGACTATGACTGGCGCTGTATATAACATGTGGATGAGTGAATGCCTGGGAGTTTTTTTTTGTGTAAAACCAGTCAGTACTTTCGTGATTCATTGTGAAGATAGTACAGTACCCCTTTTACTTCAATTTAAGCTCACAGTTCATATGCTTCCAGAAATAAGACTGGCAAGCTTAGGCCAGCAATACTCGTCGTTGAAAGTGCCAGAAATCAAATGTAGATGAAAATCGGAGACGCACAGTAAAACAGCATACTTGAACTTGCATATCTCGATGAGTGACGCTCCTTTTGACTTTAATCTAGGCTTCAGTGTGAGAGGCTTATGCTGCCACATTTGGCTTTTTGAGAGCACAGAGCCATCTGTCATGTTACTGTAACAGTGTAAGATCATGAAAACATGTCCATGTGGCAACTCAGCAACACACACTCCAGTCCCATTGGTGTGACATTATCATTTTGGGTGAGCTAAACACATTTGGTAAACTGCCATTCGTGATCTGAGAGTACTTGCCAGATGCGTTCCACCCCATTTTCGTTATTTTACTCTTGTGGTGGTGTTCACTGCGGTCACTACCTGCTCTGAGTAGGTGTATTCCTTTACCACTTCCAGTGCGTCATTACCTATCATAAACTGCTGTTCCCGCAGGAACTGTGGAATCTTGCCTTAGTTTCTGGGCATCAGTTTTCAGACCCACCTTTGCCTGTCTAGCATACCAATGTCCTGGAAAGGTATAACAGAACAGTGGGTCTACAAATCAGTGTGCAACTTCCGACCAATAAATGTTAATAGAACATTTTCTATTTCAGAAAGCTTTTCTACACCCTAATTTAATTCGAAATATATTTTCTACAAATTATTTGCGAGTTTTTTCGGTTTTGGGAAATTGTTGCCAAGCTGTAAGAAATTTGTATGCGTTCAGGTAAGATATTGTCGCTGTCATGCGAACAAGGTGGTTTTACTAATGTTAAACAGCATTGATTTGTCCTGATCATTGATTTGTCCTGATATGTAAAAATGCTTCAAGATTTTTGTAACTTTTTGTTGAGAGGCGTATGTACAAAGAAGTAGCATTCAACCAATTTTGTTATAACAAATGTTCATAGAGTGTAGTAAATGTTAATACAGTGTTAGGTCAGTAGAAAGTTAATAAAAATTTTAAAGGAAGTTAGCGACCATTTTGTAAGGGTCCGTCGTTCTTGGCAAATGCAGAGCTGCGGGATATAGATGAGGCGGAATTTTGATCAAGTTGATCAAGCATTTGATCAAGATGTCGACACTACAAACTAGCTTTTATTTTATATACTCGTCGAATGTGAACACCTGGTTTGAAAATGGGCACAAGCCAGATGCACTGTGGTTCGTGCTTGCTGAGCATTTTAATTATCTGGGCTCAGCGTGAAGCATCACTGGAGTGCTTTTAAAGCAGGGTAGAAGAGTTAGATATAGATTTGACAAAAGTCTTCATTCTTGTTGCTGCAGCCTGATGTGATTGCTGCGCCAAAAGGCAAAGCCTGCTACATGCTGCTACATTTTGAAAAAATTCGAGTAATCTGCACCAAGCCTGCACCAAAAGTCCATACTTCCAGGAGAACTAAATACAACTAACAGTAGAACGCTAATAGTAAACGCCGGTAGCAGTGTGCCCGGGTCGTGTGTATTTTTATTCTTTGTGTTTTGTGTTCTAGTGTATGTGTCACATAGGGTGTATTAAATGTGCGTTTGTGTGGGTACACCTGTCGCCTAGTCCATTCTTTCGGTCCGAGTGTTCTCCGGGGAGATCCGTGACACTGAGGAGTGGAAGAAAGCTGTCATAGTGCTTTTTCTGAAACCCGGAAAACCACCAAGTCCTAGCAGTTACAGACCAATAGCGCTCGCCAGCTGCATTGCAAAATCTTTCGAAAGTGCAATAAACATTAGACTCAACTTCGTACTGGAATCTCGGCAACTATTAGATGTACATCAATGTGGATTCAAAAAAGCATGCTCCATCACTGATCACCTTGTCCGCCTAGAAAACACCGTCCCGGAGGCATTCATTCACAAGCAGCACCATATCGGGGTCTTCAACCTGGAGAAGGCCTACGATACCACGTGGAAGTTCGGCATCCTCTGGGATTTAGCAGAGCTAGGTAGCCGTGGCAGGATGCTGAACTGTTTGAACAACTTGCTTGCAAACCGCACATGCAAAGTCCGCCTTGAAGAAACTCTGTCCATGTCTTTCACCCAAGAGAATGGCATTCCCCAGGGGTGCATTCTATGCACTCTTCGTAGTAAAAATGAATTCCTTAGCTAAAGTAATACCCAAGTCCATAATGTATTTGGTTTATGTAAATGAACTAGAGATAGCTTACACTTCCTGCAGCATATCGTCATGTGAGAGACAAATACAAATCACACTAAATGAACTTGCTGTTTGGGCAGAGAAAAATGAATTCAAGTTTTCTCCTCAAAAAACAGTAGCTGTTCTGTTCTCATTGCGACGAGGCCTACAGGTCAGTCCCAACTTATATTTTAATCAAGCCACTCTACAAATTAAACAACAAATTTTTAGGCGTCACTTTTGACAAGAAACTTGCATTTCTACCACACATTAACAACCTTAAAAAGAAAGCATCCCAAGCCCTCAATGTATTAAGGGTGCTCTCGTGAAAACGGTGGGGGTCCGTAGAATCTATTGCTCTCTGCTGCGCTCCAAGCTGGACTACGGGTGCATAGTATATGGTTCAGCAAGAGCATCCTACTTGAAACGACTCGACCCTGTTCATAATCTTGGTCTGCGTCTTGGTCTGCCCGCACTAGAGGATAGAAGAGTCACACTTACATGCTCATACGTCCTAAAAACCTGTTCTCTTTCTAAACATCTCCGACATCCCATTGTTACCAAGTGCCCATCTAAAAGATTATTCATAAATAAACCACAATTTATCAGGCCACTTATAATGTGCTGTGAAGATAAATCCAAAGAGTTAGTGGTACTAGACGCCCTACCAAATATTGCAAAAAGATCTGAATATTTGCCACCATGGTACAGCCTCCCTTCAGTAGGTGACTTCACGCTGACACACACAAAAAGGAAGCTCCACATGAGCTCATACTACAAGAATTTTTTGCACTACAAGAAAAATATGACACATACACTGAATTTTACACTGATGGCTCAAAAACAGTCATGCTGGAAGTGCAGTAATTCAAGGAAAAAATGAAAAACTGATACGACTGCCACAGTATGCATTGGTTTTTACTGCCGAGTGTCATGCCATCTTTGTAGCCATAGAACAGATAGTAAAACAAAACAAAGTAGCATCATTTACACAGATTCCCTGAGTATGCTCGAAGCACTGCACTATAGAAATGTTGCTGAACCCTTAATACGAAACATCATACATAACATAGTTAAAATCACAAAACGGAAATATAACGTTATGTTCTGCTGGGTCCCTAGCCATGTTGGAATTGTGGGTAATGAGAGAGCAGAAGCATGCATAGCACATGCTCAAATTGGTCAAATAAAACAAGTTAACATGCCACACAGGGTTTTTTTTAAATTACTGCACAGTAAACTCAGAAATAAGTGGCAGGTTGAATGGGAAGAGCAGGCAAACAACAAACTGCATTCTATAAAGCCCGTTTTAGGAGAATGGAGATCATTTAGATATCGGGAACGTTTTACTGAGGTTATTTTATGTCGGCTACGCATTGGACACACACACCTTACACGCGTCTTCTTACTGACAAAACGCGGCAAACCTCTGCGAAATGTGTGGTGATGAACTCACAGTAAACCACATTTTAACCTCGTGTACAAAACTTGAACAACCAAGGAAAAAATATTATACAACATTCTACAATGAATACATCCCATCACACCCCATGTTGCTTTTGGGTGATCGAGCACTGGTTGATTTTTCAAGTATTTTTAAATTTCTCAGAGAAGCAAATGTTTTGAAAAAACTCTAGGTATAAAAAGTGTAACCTTTAAAGGGACCCAGAAAGGGGGTCGCAATAAAAGTGTGATATGTCTGGGATGTTAAAAGACGACAGTTCATTATTATCCTCCAGCAAGAATTATTTTAATGCGTTTTGTGGAAGCTGAGTTATGCGCAGACAAAATTTGATCTTCCACGTCTTCGCGCCTTTCTTTCGCTCGCTTGCCAAAATGGAGGCGCTCCTCCGCTGGTCCAACACCCTCTAGAGAATTTGAGAAGGCGTGAGTACTCCCGTGACGTCACAAAAAGAGGCCTACAGTCGCCGCCACTTACGGTGGAGTTTGTGGAATCACAGCTGGGATCACCTAGCAGAAATAATCTTCCGTTGATCAATCCACGCTTTTTCTTCTACTAAACGCTACAGTAAAGAGCAGGCACTTTACGAGGCATTTATTTAGAGGCAATAGCCATTAACCAGCTTTGTAAAGGTTGTTTATAGGTACTAATATGAGCAACCCTGTCGCGTTCTCGTCTTTCTCAGTAAGCATTTATCTTTGTACATTCTTTTAAATAAATTTACCTCTGTTTTAAAACGTTAACCTTTCTTATTTCTGTACCTACAATTTTATGGAAGCACATTTATAATGAGAAATGAAACACACTTGATTAGCTTCATAGATGCGTATATAGTTTTTTTTGGGACACATGTATTTATTATAATTTTTCTCTCGAGACAAATATATACACTTACTTGTTCCGTCCACTTAATTACAACATACTAAGCAGATGTCTTCGTTTGCGGATTTGGGATTTCGACTGGGGTCGACGCAGCTGTTCTCAATGCTCACAAGTAGCTCCACCGCCGATTTCATGCTGTTTTGCTGCAGATGGAGTGGAGAAATTGGTGCCCATTTTCATTATCGGCGTCTTTACAGAGTAAACTGTCATGATAATGCCAAGTTTTACTGCAACTGGATATTTGATGCCTGGAGCTTAGTCTTCAATATGTGCAGTAAATAAGTAAATAATGCATTAATTTTCTTAGATAATATGCCGGAATGTATCTTGCTGGTTACTTAATCTGTCAAGCTTAGAATCTTATCCACTTCCTGTTCTTTACGGAATACTTCGGCAGACTCTTCAAGCACTTTTTTCACACCAGCAGACACGAGATGCGTTCGCTTCAAGTCGAGGCATTGCCTCCTCTAGAAAGATGCCTGCGGCGTCGCTCGCTCACCCATTGTAGCCGCCGTGCCCTAAGTTGCGGACGGTTGTTTCAGTTCAGTTTATTTATTTCTTGCTACAGAGAGCAGTGGACCCCGGGAAAAAAAGCCGTAGCTTGACAAGCTCCCGAGGCCCACAACATCCAGCAACAGTGGCGCCATTGGTCACGTGCAAACAAGAAAGGCATACATCAACCTAAGGCATGATTCACAATCTGTGATTGAACAGCGGAAACACAAACTAAGCGCGCAATATAACAAAGAACAAGTAATATATAATATTCAAAGCATGCACTGAAAGCATTATTTAACATTCTATATGCGCAGAGATTATAGCACTTAATTTCACAGCAGTGAACACATTGGCAACACATAAAAGAATAATTTTCAACATACATGAATGAAGACAGCATGATACTGGCGTGCTGACGGGTTACAATAAGCATTCAACAAGCCTGCATATTTCTACCGTATACGTAAGAACCACAAACCATAAAAAAAGAGAATTATTTAGTGAAAGAACGCCCGGAGGTCAGCATTGCTGCATTTATTAATGTCCATGCCTGCATCAAAGAGACGATTGAGTAGTGCGGGAAGATAATATCTAAGCATCTGTATCACGTAGTTAGTTCGTGGCGTGTTAAGGGTGTAGTGCCGCAGACTGCATAGCGGGTATGTAGGCACAAGGAGCTCAAGGTTAGTAATTTGAGATGTTGAAATTTTGTCCCGTGTTTCCTGTTTGTAGCGCAAGGACAGACGTATATCATAGAGACTAAATATTCTCGGCACGTTACTATTGTGAAAAATGGCTGCGGAAGGATAATCGTAAGGTTGGTTAAAAATAATTCTTAAGGCCTTCTTTTGAAGGGGGTAAATATTTTGAAGAGTGGTCTTTGTAGCAGCTCCCCAAACTAGGTTGCATGAATGCAAATGTGACATGAAGAGGGTTTTAAACAAGCAGTTTAATTGAGTTAGAGAAAAATAGCGATAACGTGATAGTACGCCAACCACACGAGCAACCTTAAGGCATATATGATCAATATGTGTATCCCAGAGCAGTTTCTCCGTAAACCAGATTCCTAATGTTTTAAAGGTGTTAACAATTTCTATACTACTCGAGGCACAGCAGAGTTGTCTGGAAAAACTTAATATTTTTCCTTTCGGACGAAAGAACATTGCTTTCGTTTTCGAAACATTTATCTGTAGAGCATTACAGTTTACCCAGTGGACAAGCGCTGAAAGCGTCCTATTTGCAAGGATAATGAGATCATCGGGGTTGTAACTGCTGAAGAATATGCTTGTGTCGTCCGCGTATATTATAAAGTATGCATTCGTATTAATAGTGGTAATATCATTGATGTATAAATTAAACAGAAGTGGACCTAAGATACTCCCCTGCGGGACGCCAGTTTTGATTTGAGTCATGCGCGAGGAGCATCCATTGATGTCGACATATTGATATCTGCGAAAGATAAGAATGAATTAGCTCTAGCACATGGCCCCTGATACCATATCTCTGAATTTTTCGCAAGAAGAGTGTCATGACTAATGCTGTCGAAGGCTTTTTTAAAGTCTATGAAAACCCCAAGTGTAATCTTTTTTTCTTCAAAGTTTTCTAAGATAAATTCTTTTTGGGCCACCAATGCAGTTTCAGTAGAAAATCCTTTCTGAAAACCGTGTTGAGATCGGGTAATAATAGTGTGGCGATCCAAAAATTGGTGCAGGCGTTTAGCGACCACTTTTTCAAGACCTTTCGAAAACACTGGTAGAAGGGATATTGGTATATAGTTGGCGATATTATTGTGATCACCTTTTTTAAATACAGGCAGTACTCTAGCAACTTGCATCTCGGTGGGAAACGTACCAGTGCTAAGACATAGATTAAAGATATGAGTCAGTGAGGGTGAAATGTCTATAACATACTTAACAGGAGAAATTTGAAGTCCGTCCGCATCACGCAATGGGCTATTGTGTAGTTCCCTGAAGATTGACTGAAATTCTTCGTTGTCAACTGCAGTAAGAAAAACACTCTGCGAGTTGTTAGTCTCTAGAAATTCGATCGCTTCCGGGTTATGTTGGGACCGCGAGTTATCAAGGAAGGAATCATTAAACGCATTAGCCAAGTCGAACCTACTCATCTCAATACCATTAACTGTTAAAATATCAGGAGCTTTGGTAATACTTGAAGGGTTAATGATGTTGGAAAGCTGTTTCCACAATATATCCGTACGACCACCACTACTCTCAAAGATGTCACTGTAGTAACAGTCCTTAGCAGTTCTAATATCACGGTTTAATTGGTTGCGATAAGCTTTGTACTGTGTCCAGTCATCAGGCTCTCTCGTTTTGATAAATTTCCAGTAGTTTGTTTTTTACCTCGATGCGATGCAACAAAGACGATGAAATCCATGGCTTCCTAATTCTTCTTCGTTTTGTTACCTTCGTAAGGGGGAAATTATTTTGATACAGAGCGATAAACTTGCATAGAAAAGTGTGGTATGCGTTATTAGGACACATTATTGAACAAATGTCATGCCATGTCTCATTTTCTACTTCTCAGTGGAAGGTGTTCAGTCTATGCTCAGAGATTATTTGGCGGTAATAAGGCTGATCAGACAGCCTCTTTGTACGATGTTTTTCTTTACACATATAAATTCCCATGTGGTCACTAATGCCGCAGCAGATTACACCACTCATAATATGGGCTATATCAAAATTAGTAATAAAAAGATCAAGCAGTGTTGCCGTGTTGGAAGTAATGCGAGTGGGTTCTCTTATTATGTTTGAGCAGCCATTTGAAGAAAGAAGAATTTCAAAATTGTTCTGAATAGTATTATTACACAACATATCGATGTTAAAATCACCACCCCATACAATGTTATACTTCTTATCATCAATGAAATGAAAGAGGGAGTCCAGACGTTCCATGAAAGCATTCTCATCACCACTGGGAGGGCGGTAAAAAACTGAGAAAACAGTACAGTTGCTGAGAACTGTGAGAACTTTGCAACACTCAGTTATGAAGCTTAGCTGTGGGAGCAGTTCACACTTCATGGATTGATTCACCAGCAGGGACACACCACCGCCTTTTCGTCCATTTTGGCGATTTAGGAAAAAAGTTTCGTATGAGGGAAGCGTGAACACATAATCATTTACATACCACGTCTCAGATATCATGAGTACATCAAAATCGAAACCAAAACTTGCCAGTAGCATGGAAAAGTCATCAAATTTGTTGCAAAGAGACCGGGCATTAATATGAAAGCATTTCAGTGGAGCGTCGAAAAGATAGTCAATTCGAAGGTGGGTTTTTAAATCTGTGGGAAGGACTGGGACAGGCATTTTGATGTTTGTCAATGTTTTCTACAGTTGCCACCCATTTTACCTCATGAGGAGTCTACAGTTGCGGAGGAGTCTACGGTTGCAGACATCATGAGATCCAAATCACGCATTGACGTTATGCGTAGAACCGCTGACGTTTCGCTTTGCCTTGCAAGAATTTTGCCATTGCTCGTGCAAACATACTTCCAGCCGGCTGCCTTCTTACGAGAAATAGCAGCACCAAGCAGCACCTTATTTGTTCGAGTGAGATGTTCATTAACAAAAACTGACTTGCTTGGGCCATCAAATCCAAGGGACTCAGGTGTTAGGCGTGTCTTCCGTGCCTTTGCCAAGATGCTATTTCGCTTTGACCGGCGAGTGAAGCGGATGATTACGTTTTTATCACTGGAATTCGCACTTCCAACTTTGTGGCATATGTCAACATCGGCATCTGTAAGTTCCTCACCCAGTGTCTCAGCTATGGTTTTAACAGCCACTTCATTACAGCTTTCAGGCAGTCCTTTGATTTCTAGATTGTTCGACCTCTGGTACTGTTCTAGTTCGTCAACTCCAGCCTGCAAGGCCAGATTTTTCTCTTCAAGTTCTCTGTTTTTTCGAATGAGTTGTTTCATGTCGTCCTTCAGTTCTTTAATGCCTTTCTGAATTTCTATCACATTATCACAAGTGTCCTTGAGTGTGCGCATTTCAACGCGCATCTCTCTTCGGAATTCATCAAGCTGCTTTGATAAGTCTTTCGCATCTTTCGTCATCAGATTTCAGCACAAAAACAACAACGAAAAAATATGCAAATATAGGGCACTATTCGGAAGCAACCACAAATAGCAAAGTAAAGAAAGTGATTAGAAAAAAAATTGCTCACCCGCAAAAGCAGGAATACGTTTTAAGGTGCGTGCCCGCCGGAGCACTGCTGCCGAACTGAGCAAGCCGATTCCGTGCTCCGCTTTTTACGGCGTAAGCAGGCGCCTGTCGATGCGCAGTCGTCGTTTTTGAACTCCTGATGCGCAGCAGAGCCAGTAGATACCAGAAGATGTGTAGATGGCCCGGCCCGGTAGACAGTCCGCTCAGGATAGGTGTCACTGCGCTGTCAGCCGCAAAAGCAGGAATACGTTTTAAGGTGCGTGCCCGCCGGTGCACCGCTGCCGAACTGAGCAAGCCGATTCCGTGCTCCGCTGGCGCTGGCTACTTCCCTATCTGCACCAATGCGGGAGGCTGGTCAGGGTGGTGAGGTGCCGCGGCGGTACCAGCCAGTAGCGGGCATCGGCGGCGCTGCTCTAGCTGCTCGACAAGCGCGGCGCGACCCGTTCAATGAGCGAGGTCGTTGTGTTCTGGCCACTTGCAATGAACATTTAGTTTTTTGCACGTATCGCAGTTGTTGCAGTCAATGTAGTTCCGTTCACAAGTAACCATAACAAGACGCCCTCGGAAAATATTTTATTTTGACAGATTTGCCTCGTCCTGGAATGTCGCTTACGCAGCATGATGCGAGTCGCACGTAGTTTTGCTTAGTGGTAAACTCGGAGCAGGTTCAACGACAACATAAAAGCAAATCATTTGAGCTTGGCGTATGCTTATAAGTCACCTACAATTTAAGCACTTTGCGGGAAATAGGCTTGCGGTCAAGAAACTTGACAACAGCATACCTGTCGGTAGCGCTGGCGGCATAGTTCGTGAACAGTGGCTTCATGAACTTGTGTGCAGTGAGTTCCAGGAGAACCTTGCGATGGTCGCTGTCTGTGTTCCCACAGCTGAGAACATTGAGTTCCATGAGCGCTGCCACACTTCTTTCGACGTAAACCTCCAAAGGTTTTGTAAAATACTTTCTATGGGGAAGCACGTAGTCCACAAGCTTCCGAAGACTAATCAGCAGTTTTACGAGCTCCTGCCTCGGGTAGAAGAGCCCGGCCCGATCTTGGTGGGCAATAAGGCCAAGGAGAGGTGCCTTTCTGACCCTGCAGTTGTGCGACGCAGTTAGAGCAAGCATGAAATTTGGGACACAAACGAAGAGAGACACGGGAACACGGAACACACTGCTGACTAACAACTTTAATTTCCGCGCGTTCCGCGCCTTTTCATTAAAGTTCATGCTGGCCCAAATCATGGATTCATACCAACTGGCCCAGAAAAATGCCATTTTGCAGTTAGAGCAAGCAATGCTTTCACTTGCAGCCCTCACAATGAAACCTCCAACCATAGTGATGCTGGCTTTGTCCGGACCTGTTAAGTGCGGTATCGATATTGTGCAGTGATTCTTTAAGTCGTTCACTGCCTGATCGAGAAACTTGTTACCAGTGGCAAGCATGGTGGGGCTCCGTTGAGTCGGCAGCAGCTGCCTTGCGACGAATGACGTCGAGCTTTGAACGTTGCTCTGGTCGGAGGCAGCAACGACGCCGATCTTTAGCATTTTTTCAAGTCCGGATATCGCGCTGTTCACATCAAGGATGGCGTTGGTACCGGAACTTCGTCGCAAGAAGCCAAACATAGACTCTATTGGGTCACTCGACAATTTGCATGTGAGCACGAAGCGGAATTTCTTGACGGTCAGTAAGTGACGAATGCACCTCACATTTGACGTGGTCGCAAGGACAAGAGCGTGGTGAGTCTCCTTGCTTAAGAAGCTTCCAGCCGGGCTTTCGTTCTTGAGGTCTTCGATGTAAGCAAGGAAAGAAACCTCAAGCCATTCTAATCTTAGGTCATATGCGTCCGTAAACTGACGGGCGTCAGCGTTATTTGTTTTATTTATTTCACAAGTACTGCCGACCTTATGCAAGTTCTTGGACAGCAGTGGGCGGCCATGAACATACAGAATATGTGCATATAACAAGAAAGCGCACTTCAAGATAACAGATATGGTCTCCATCGTCAAAATTCGCACGGTTCCTTATACAGAGTTCGATTGTGAGCGGGGAAAAAAAATGTCATGGGTGTAAAATGTGAATATGGGGCACAAGAACAGGCTCAGAGCAGATTACAATGCATTTTGTTTTTTACTCAGGAGTGCGTCTGTGAACGCATCAAGAGGGGAGTGTTCAAGTTTAGGCATCCAGTACATTCCAGTTACGTGTCGTCCTGAGAAAAAAGGAGTTCTTGAGCACGTTGGTTTTACATGTGAAGTCCTTAACCTTTTTGCTTTGCAATGAATGGGTCGTACGCGCATTTGCGGGTTGAATGTATGTGTTTTTGTTTATCCGTGTTTTGTCGCTGTACAGTAAGTAATAAATCTTTAATCTTTCACGGTACCGGGGCGATTCCAGTGTTTCTAAGTTAGCAGTCTGTAATAGACAGGTGGGGGACATATGCGCCGTCTATAGCAGTTTTGAATAAACAGTGTGGGGACCTGCCCTGCAGCCCCCTGAGTTTGCTTTCCCGCGAGGCACCGTGCCGCAGCAATCTCACCCCGAGGATGAACGCGTTCCCTTGCCAGTTACATTAACTGGCAAGAGAGGGCGCCAGCGTCGCTGCGGGGGAGACTGCTGAAGCCCGCCCGCGGGAGATGGGGTCTCTTCGGCTGGGATAATCGCCGCGATCGGACGCGTCGCTCGCGGCTCCGCTCTTCGCCGACGGGGCGAAGAAGCGACGGGGAGACAGGCTCCCGTACTCGTCCCGTCCGGCCTGCGGAGTTTATATCCCTTGCCCTAGCGCGGGCGAACATTCGCTCGGAACCTTGCTGGTGAGTCGGACGCCCTTGATTCATTAGCGTACCTTGTTGCTAGCTGGCGTTATTGTTTCTGTAGCAATAAATGCCTGTTTGTGTCAGCCAATGTGTCGTTCCTTTGTTCCCCCAGAGCAAGGCCCGCCGTGGTCGGCGAGCGCTCGGTAGCGTACGCGATCACGGGGTGGGGTCCGGGCGGCTTTGAACCGTGTCAGCCGCGATTGAGTGGGGAGAAAGTACTTATCTCCCCAATTCAAACCCCACATCTGGCAGCCCAACGTGGGGCCTGCTCTTGGAACATTGGACGACTGTCGGTTCGGTTCGAGGAACGCTCTTTGTCCGGACTTGACAAGTGCTAGGCCTAGAGTGAATTTTGATCGCTAGGACCTGCGGCATGCTTTCTTGAGTGCGAGGTGTATTGCGCTGCAGCATGTTTGAACTTTTCGACATGCTCAGCACATTTTTTTTCCCTGGAGTTTCTTCGTGAGAATCACTTGGTCCGCATCGAGGGAGTTCGAGGCCTAGCGCCCGCGGAGTCGCCGAGCCCGAAGCGAGTGAGTACGGAAGCCGCGTGGGTGGTCCGAGTTTCTGTATATATTTTCTCTACTATCTCTTTTTCGACTCTGGGAGTCGCGGCTCCGGGAGCCGGGTGGCCTGGGGCCACGGGTGCCGCTACGAGCTCGCTGGTATTGCAGCTCGGCACCGGGCGCTCAGACACCGTCCGATACGGTGGGCGCCGACCGCTCAGAAGCTGCTTTGTGCAGTGAGCGGGGTAGGACCACCCCACAAAGCTGATGTCTCCTCGCGGCTGCGCGCACAAAACCCGTTTCGGGTCTTGGTTGTGGTCACGGTCGTTGTCGGAGTGGTCGTTAGGCCTGAGGCTTTTCGGAGCTGCCTGCACCACATTAAAAGAGACATGACCACCGGACCGTGACGTTGAGAGGGGGCGCACTTTGCTGCCCGTCCGTTTTTTTTGTAACCTCGCACGAACTGAGCAGTCTCGTTCAACTCAAGAAAGGGCTTTGTTCACTCGAACTTTGCGTTTGCACAGCCGCCGACACGTTTTGCTAGCGAGTTAGGCATTGTGCCACGAGGCCCTTGCGGATGCCGTTTCCCCTCCCGTGACCTACGTTAAAGGCACGCCGAGAGCGTTTCGACAATTTTGCAGATCCGGTGGAGCCACCCAGGCTTGCTGACCGGTGCACATCGTCTCGCTGCCACCTGCTGCGACGGAGCGGCCTGTATCCTGTTCGCCGCATCCATCCGGGGCAGCTGTGGCGAGACCAGTCAGCAGTCACCTCCGGCTGCTGCTGCCCTGGCGACTACTGCAGGATCCTGGCCTGCAGTTTTCCCACCGGCCTTCGATTCGCGGGCCTGCGGACACGGTAGTCCGCGGGCCATACGAGTCGTCCCAGCGGAGACCTTCACGCCGCCTTCGGAATACCGCGGAAGTCTGCGTGGACGCTGTCGGCGTGACCTCCGCTGCAAGACGTGCCTCAAAGACATGAAGACCAGGAGACTCCTCCATAGCATGTACTTTCAGGCGCGTGGGTCTATTTAAGGTTGGGGGGATGTGGGGACCTGCCCTGCAGCCCCCTGAGTTTGCTTTCCCGCGAGGCACCGTGCAGCGGCGGTCTCCCCTCGAGGCTGAGCGGATTCCCTTGTCAGTTACATTAACTGGCAAGAGAGGGCGCCAGCGTCGCTGCGCGGGAGACTGCTGAAGCCTGCCCGCGGGAGATGGGCTCTCTTCGGCCGGGATAATCGCCGCGATCGGACGCGTCGCTCGCGGCTCCGCTCTTCGCCGGCGGGGCGAAGAAGCGACGGGGAGACAGGCTCCCGTACTCGCCCCGTCCGGCCTGCGGAGTTTATATCCCTTGCCCTAGCGCGGGCGAACATTCGCTCGGAACCTTGCTGGTGAGTCGGACGACCTTGATTCATTAGCGTACCTTGTTGCTAGCTGGCGTTATTGTTTCTGTAGCAATAAATGCCTGTTTGTGTCAGCCAATGTGTCGTTCCTTTGTTCCCCCAGAGCAAGGCCCGCCGTGGTCGGCGAGCGCTCGGTAGCGTACGCGATCACGGGGTGGGGTCCGGGCGGCTTTGAACCGTGTCAGCCGCGATTGAGTGGGGAGAAAGTAGTTATCTCCCCAAGTCAAAGCCCATATCTCGGCGAGCGCTCGGTAGCGTACGCGATCACGGGGTGGGGTCCGGGCGGCTTTGAACCGTGTCAGCCGCGATTGAGTGGGGAGAAAGTACTTATCTCCCCAATTCAAACCCCACAACAGTTGTTATTGCAGTGGATGTGTTGTTGGCTATTGCTGATTGTCCATTATTGTGAACCACTTCTGTATCATTTGCATGAATTCAGTTGTGGGTCCTGCTGAAGCGAAGTCCAGATCACATGTGTGGCCGGCCTGATCTTTGAGGTAGCTAAGCGCGGCAGTAACAGGAACTGAAAACAACTGAACCACTAATATGACGTTCATTCTTTCTATGTTAGATGGATACACGTGTTTTCGGGTCAAGAACCTAACCGGCTTCACTGTCGAGTTTTTCTGCATTCTGTAGAGACTTTTGACATACCGTGATGTGATCTGCTTTTCTTTGCCAAAGTCCTTCGGCAGGAACCGTGACCTCGCATTTTTTATTATGTGACTTTGGTCGAAAGAAAGAAAAAGTTCTGTAGAGGGACCGGCAGGGTGCGATGTATGTCCGCCTTGCGTCCGCACAGAATATCCATTGCCATCTACCACAAGACCGCACACCTTCGACTGAGGCGTCTCCAGATTTTCTAGTTCTGGTTCCAGGCGGCAGCGGACCAGGTCGTTAAACCCAACTTCTCCGGCGACTGTTCCAATATATTTCTGTAGAGTGTTTCGACATGGTAGTCGGAGGAGTCCCTCGGACCTGATATGCTCGTACATCTTTGTCGACAGGTGTCGAATAACGATACAGTGTCTGATTGTGGTTTCATACCACCGCGGTTTATTCTTTTTATAATTCTTCTCTTGGTCTCGAAGTAGCACTGCTTTTGCACTTCCGTTTTCTGCATCTGCCGCAACTTTTAAAAATGCACTGACCAAGCAGCTTTCCTTCAGTTTCTGAAGCTCTTGCTTGTACGCGTCCACTGTTCTGTTCAGCCTGTCAATTTTCGCTCTCAGGGCGCGTTATTTTTGTCACCATCGTTTGCACTGGACGAAAAAACTTGGAGGGTGTTGGCGCTGTTTGTGTTTGAAATGACGTTTTAGCATGAGCTTTGGTTTTTCGTTTCTTGTTCTCCACAGCTGTGACCGGTTCTTTGCCATATTGCACAGGTTCATGCGATGCGCCACTCGGTGCAGTCACGTCATGTTCAAAGTGGAGTGCGCTGCTTCTACCGTCTGTAAATTGCCCGTTGGATGGCCCAGCGGCATCTGATGTTGTCGATAGCTCACCGTGTAGTTCAACTGAAGGGGCTGCCTTGCCTTGCTCATCTTCACACATGTCTAACACGCAAGGCACACTTGGCGAAGGCTCGCGCTTGCGTTTTTCCGCTCCTCCACCTGGTTTCGTCGGAACGGCGGATTCCTCCGTGCGCGGCGTTCTGGCACTGAACACACAAGGCACTGCGCCTGGCTTCAGTAGACGTTGCTTGCAGTCGTCTCGGAAATCAGACGGTTTGAAATGCGGGCTGCGCACAACAGTGTAATCACATGCTGGCACACAATACTTTCTCGCTATTGCCCCTATCCACCGCTCCCGCGTAGCGCTGTCGGACAGCAGCTCATGAAATGAGACTCCGGGCCCCTTTCTTCGTTCGCTTGAGGTGCAGTTTGGGACGCAACAATAGCGCATAGTGCTTTACAAAACAAATTTCTTCTCAATACGCACAATGAGCAAGTAAAACGGCTGCTGAAGTTCCAAAATACCGGAACTGTTGCAAGCAGCGAGCGGCAGCAGTCAGCAGACGTGTTAAACAGTTCTGCTAATAGGTCTGGCAACGTATTTTTCTCATAAGATTTAAACTTCATTTAAAGCGGGATTAAGTAGCCTATGAGAGAGTAAAATAAATTTATTTGCGACTTTTTTATTTTCAGCTCTTCGTGCTTTTGTATAAATTGACTTCTTACTATCGAATAAAATTCAGTTGTAAGTCAGCGCCTTCCGTGTGTCTCATCTCGTCCTCTATGTGTGTGTTTTTAGCGCTGGTTTTAATGCGAAGGAAAGGGAGCTATCTCTTGAAGTTCTGGATTTGCTGCCTACAGCTGTAATAAGCTTCCTGGTTTACAGACACTTTTCTATAATGCACCGCTAAGTCTATCCTATTTTTCAGAAGAGACTATTATTAGGAGACGTTCCAAACATCTTGCCTTGGAGTGCGGTGACAACGAAATTTGCTCGTGGTGTAGCCCTAATACAGGCGTTCTGTTCTTCACCCCGGGGAAACTTCAAAACGTGGTTTTGGGGCCCCGATTTGCAATTAATCCGTCAGTTGGGCACGCAGCACTTGTTACGCACATCCTGGCAGGAGGATCCACATTCCGCTCCAAGTGAGGCACTAGCACATCACCTCGACGGACACACAACCGCAAGCGCAGCACAAGGCGTACACACTGCATGCACGGTCAGCGTACAGAAAAAAAAAGTGCGTTCGAAAGCATGTCGCGACGTGCCACGACTTCGCTTTCCCCGAGGCAATCAAAGGAGTGTCACGTGTTTTCGGAACCGATCTCATTGTGGTCGCCGCCGTCCACCACTCAGACTTCTCCAAATAAATGGGGCTAACCATTGTATTCCCTGCTGGCTTCATCTGCAACACCCCTACATCGCTCGTAGCTTCGAAACGTGCTGCACGGACCTTCTATGTAGGCCTCTTTTGCGTGACATAGCTCAGAGGGGGAAGGAAGAGCCAGCAGGCCTTAAGCTCTTTAGAGGGCGTTGGCCGGCCCCACTCACTCGGCCCCTACCCTACCTCCGCCGGCTGCAGCGCGCGCGGAGTGGCCGCGACCGCGGTAGCGCGTGACGTCTGAAAGAATTTGGCGCTGTGAACCAATGATAATTCCATTTCCATTCCAAAAACTTTTATTTCCATCAGAAATGGAGACCCCCTACTCCTACCCCTGGCACGCAGGCCTAGGGGCAGGGGGCCTCCGCGACTAGATGCAGGCAGAGTTGCTGGCTCTTCGCGGCCTCTACCGCCAGATGGATGGCTTTCCTCTGCATGGCGGGTCCGCGCTTTGCAGAAGGGTCTCCCAGGCTTCTCTACTATTTATTCCTTCACTGACCCCTGGGGAGTGTGTGCATTGCCAGATTATGTGGTCGAGGGTCCCCCTCTCCCCGCATTCCTTACATTTATCGTCTCTGTCTTCGTCGTTCAGGACGTGTGATGCCCATACCGGATTTATGTAGTTTCCTGCCTGTAATCTGCGCCAAGTTGTTGCCTCTCTGTTTCCGAGCTCTTTGTCCGGTGGAGGGACAGTTCTTCGCTGTAATCTGTAGTTTTCTATTATCTCCGTGTATGTCTGTAGTCTCTCGTCAAGCTCCTTGCAATTGGGCGGCTCTGCTCTTGCCCGGAGGTAGAGATCTCGGGCTAAGAGGTGCGCCGCCTCGTTGCCTGGAACTGACGTGTGAGCTGGTGACCATATGAGGCTAATTTTCCTATCAATTTTCCTTCCAACTAGTATTCGCACCGCTTCTGGTGCTACTCTGCCCCTTCCGTAATTGTAGATGGCTGTTTTGCTGTCGCTTATTATGTAACTTGCTTTGGTGCCTACGCAAGCAAACGCTATTGCTACTTCTTCCGCTACCTCTGGATTGCGGCTGCGTATTGTTGCTGCCGAGATTGCTTTACCTTGGCCATCTACTACCGAGGCTACTGCTGCTCCCAGTTTGCCGCTCGCCGCATCTGTGTATGCCACTGTCTCGCTGTTTACTTCGCTGAAGCGTTTGACTAGTGCTTCAGCTCTTTTTTCCCTCCTTTCCTTATTGAAGCTGGGATGCACGTTCTTGGGAAGTGGGTCAATCCTCAGCTGTTCCCTGATTTTTCTTGGAATATCCTGTTTCTTTTGCATGCCTCTGTCCGTCTGCAGTCCCACCATGCTTAGAATGGCCCTGCCTGTGTATGTTTGGCTGAGTTTTTCCTGCTGGGCGGTCCTTACTGCTTCGGCTGTTTGTTTTCATGTAATATGGATTCCCATTGCTAGGAGTCTTTCGGTTGAGGTGCTTATGAGTATTCCGAGTGCTCGTTTGTAGCATCTCCTGATTATTGAGTCCAATTTATCTCTTTCTGAGGCCCGGATGTTTAGATATGGTGTAGCGTAGCTGAGTCGGCTGATGACGTACGCTTGTACCAGCTTAACTAGGCTCCTTTCCTTTAGCCCTCTTTCCTTGAGGGCTATTCTTCTGAATATCCCAGTCATCTGTGCTGCGTAGCCCTCCAATTTCTTTATGGTTTCGTCGTTGTATCCGTTACTTTGAATGAAAAGACCTAATATTCTTATTTTGTCTACTTTGGGTACTGGTGTGTTTCCGACCATGATTTTGAGATCGCTGTCTCTTTTCAGCCTTAATGATTTGGGGTTGTACATTAAGAGTTCTGATTTTTCTGGTGAGCAGGCAAGCCCCCTAGCTGCTACGTACTCTACCACTGTATCTGCAGCCGTTTGCAGCTTGTTCTCTATTTCTGCGTCGCTACCTTTTTTTATCCAGACGTTTATGTCGTCAGCATACATGCTGAAATTTAGGTTTTTTTATTCTCCCAAGTTTAGCTGGGAGACCCCTCATTGCCAGATTGAAGAGGAGTGGGGAGAGTATACCGATCCTTGTGGGGTACCTCTGTTTCCCAGCTCTATTTCTTCCGATTCCAAATCTTGGTATCTTATCTTTGCCGTCCTGTCTGTCAGGAAGTTCTTTATATAATTGTAGGTTCTGCCTCCTACGCCTATTTCCTGAAGTTCTTTCAGGATTGCCTCGTGTTTGACATTGTCAAAAGCTTTCTTGAGGTCTAGACCTAGGATTGCTTTTATATCTCTCGGTCGCGAGTCTATGATGTCGTGCTGGAGTCTCAACATCACATCCTGGGTGCTTAGGCCCGGCCGGAATCCGACCATCTCATTCGGCCATAGTTCATTATCTTCCATGAATCGGGTTAGCCTCGTTTGGATTACATGTTCCATTAGTTTCCCTACACACGATGTGAGGGAAATCGGCCTGAGGTTCTCAAGCTTAGGGGGCTTGCCCGGTTTGGGGATTAGTATGATGCTAGCTTCTTTCCATTGTTTCGGAAGTTCACCCTTCTCCCATACCTGCTGTACATATTTTGTTATAACTGTGATCGACTCATCGTCTAGATTTCGCAGCATTTTGTTTGTTATTCCATCTGGTCCTGGGGCCGATTTCGTTTTAAGCCTGATTATTTCCGCTCTCACTTTAGCCTCCGTTATGGGTGCGTCTAGCTCCTCATTTGGGGGTCCCCCATATTCTGATAGGCTGATGCGAGTCACGTTTCCTATGTATGTTTGCTTGATGTCTTCCATGAAGCTCTCGTCTGTTCCGTTGTATTTATGTCGCGTCTTGGCTAGTCTTATGTTTGTCTGCGACCTGGATTGTTGGGTTGGGTCTAGTAAGTGTCTTAGAATGTTCCATGTTTTTGCTAGACTCATGCCTTTTTCCATGTCGTCGCATTTTCTGCACCAATTTTGTTCGCATAGATGTAGTGCGTATTTTTGATTTCTCGATTTAATCTGGCTGTTCTTTTTAGATTCCGGTTCCATTTCTGTCGTTTGAGCCGGTTTTATACACTACTTTTTGCCTCCCACATGTGCAGTAGTTTGTTGTCTGCTACGAGTGGGGCGTCTTGGCCTTCTAGAGTTACCGTTGCTTCGGCGGCATGTCTTTTGAGTGTGTCTGTCCACTCTCCTAGGTCCGTGATGGTTGCGGCTCAGGATTCCTCCCTCCGCTTTCTAAATTTGTCCCATTCTGTGACGTTTGGCTGTTTTAACCGTTTTCCTTTGACTCCCTTCATTACCGTAGTGGCAATTATATAGTGGTCGCTGCCTAGGTCTTGTCCTGTATTTTCCCACGTTACTGTTCTGGTGTTTTTGGAGAGTGTTAGATCGGGTGTGGTGTCCACGGTAACACTGTTTCCTTTTCTAGTTGGGTTTCCTGGGTCGGTGTGTAGTGAGAGGCTCAGTTCTTGTATATCCTCCCACAGCTGCCTTCCCTTGCCATCTTCCCTGTTGTATCCCCACTCCTCATGCAGCGCATTAAAGTCTCCTACGATGAAGAGGGGGTTCTTTCCCGCTGCTTTTAGAGCTTTTCGGAAGATGGCCCTGAACCTGATCTTTTTCTGTTTAGGGCTTGAGTAGATGTTTAGTAGAAAGAGACTGGGCTCTTCTTTCCTACCCGTAAGCATCTCCACTAAGACCCCTTTCTATGTCCCTGGATTGAATATCGTGTTCAATTGTTGCTATGTTTCTTTTCACTAGGGTTGTTACCCGCGATTTTTCCCGTTTATCACTGTGAAACGCCTGATATCCTGGGAGGGATGCTAATTTCCCGGTCTCTTGCAGCGCTATTGCTAGCGGCTTCTCTACTAATGTGTCTATGTAGTTTTGCAGTAACGCTCGCTTGCGTTTGAATCCTCGGCAGTTCCACTGCCAAATAGACTTATTTTGTGCGTTTCTGGCCATATTGAATTTGAGTAACAGTGTCCTCTAAGTTTCTCTGTCGCTCTCCAAGGGCAATCAGCTCGGTTCTTTGTGTTTGTAGTACGGTTCTCTGCGCCTGCAGTTCTGCTGTTATGCTTTCAAATCTTTGATTTATATTCTCTTGTATCTGGCTGAGGCAGCCATGACCTGCGCCATGAAGTCTCTTTGTTCTGTCTGTATCGCTTTTATCGCGTTCCTATTTGCTTCATATTCATTTTTTAGTTCTACCCATATGTCTGTTTCATTATCTCCTTTTCGTTTAAGTGGGGGTCTTCTGACTGTTTCTGCCTCCTCTATTTTCTCTCCTACCATTTCCTGCCGCTTGAGTGTCGGGGGGGGGGGGGGGTAGTTTGTTGAGCTATCTGTATGGGTTGTGCGGGTTGTGTGCAGGGAGGGGGGGATGTTGCCTTTTCTCTTTCTTTTTGTGCTTTCATGAGGTTATTTATGAACCCTTGAAGCTCATCTACTTTTTTCTTTAACTGTTCTATTTCTCTGTCCTTATCATCATTAGCCTGGGAGGGCCCTTCTACAAAGCTTACTTGTTTGGGTTCTCTGCTTGGATCCCTGCTTCTGCTCCTTCTCTTGCCCCAGGGGTCCTTTGGGTCCCTTGATCTCGATCTCCTACGTCCCCTGGTCTCCTGGCTCCCGGGGGTCGGCGGGTTTCCTTTGCTGTTTCCTCCCAGCTTGGGGAAGTGCTCCTTGCGGAGTTTCTTGTCTCCGTCCGCCGTGGGTTTCTGTTGCTGGGTCGCCAGCTCTTCTTGTTTGTCGTTTTTCATCTCCCAGATTCTTTTCTTGATTTCATACGGTGTTCGGTATAGCTCTTTGCACTTTTTGTCACCGACTGGGTGCTCTTTTCCGCAGAGCTGGCACTTGGCTTCGCATTGGTGATCTTCCTGCGGGTTTTCTTCTCCGCATCCTCGGCACTTTTTGTTGTCTGGGTTCGGGCACACGTCCGATCTGTGCCCCATTCGGCCACACGCATAGCATACCTCGTACTTTTTCTTGTACAGGACGCATCTCATCGGCGTGGGTGAAAGGTACACTTGCCTTGGAACCGTGCTCTCTTCGAAGAGGATAAGCACGGCCTTCGTTGCCTTTCCCAGTCTTCTCACTCCTAGGATTGGGGGGTTCTTCGCGCTGAAGTACTCCAGTCTCTCTGATTTCGTCTTCAGTCCAGAATAGAGGGGCGTCGTATATGACGCCTTTTCCGCTGCTCTCCGGCGCCGCCACGTATGCGTTGACGCTCACCTTTTCCGTGCCTATCGTCAGCTCTCTGGTCGCTGCGTATTTATTCCTCTTTATTTTGTCCTTCGTAGCGATGAGGATCGATTGCTGCTTTGTGTTAAACGTGATGATGTCGTTCACGCTTTTGTCGCTTTCCCCAGCCGCTGCGCTGATTGCGTCAGCCAGGAAGGCTCCTCCGAATTTGAGTAATTTTTCCAGTCCCCCTTGAGGTCTCATAATTATCTTCTCGTAGTCGGGTGGAATTCTCGTATATTGCCTTTCCACCGACTTCTCTGCCTTTCTTCTTCCTTCGCGTCGCTCCACTGCACGCTCTCGTGCGTCTCGGTTCCCGGCCACGTGGCCGCTATCTCCTATCTCCGCCGGGGCTATTTTCCCGCTTTTCTTCGCTTTGAACCATTGACCCGGTATCATCCCCGGCTGCTGATGTCATTTGCAAGACGTGACGTTGTCTGCCAGGGTTTTGCGCGGAAGCCCGGCACCGCGCGTCGCGGTGAGGTGCGAAAGCGGGAATTAAAAAAAAATTATTGTAAAATTCCCGCTTGCTTTTGAGGTCTCATACGCGGCATGGACGCTAGGTGGTCTGTACTCTACATAGTGCAAGCATTTTAAAGCCAAGCTCAAACACCTCTTTCTGTGGCCCTTTAACAAAAGCTCCAACCTTGTGTTTGGTGCATCATTGCCTGAGTTGCTTTTGCGCCATTATAATCAATATAACTAACTAATTAACTAACTCCCTCATCAGAGTAGGATTTGGCTACCGTGGTGTGGCACTTGGCCACAACCTTCTAGGAGCAGACCAATTAATCCTCGGCCCTCATTTCCCAGGAGCTGCGGAGCAACTGAACAAGGCGGCGGTCAGACCTGTGACGCAGCGGAGGGTGCTAAGAATCTCTGGCTCCGGAGAGGCCGCCATTGGAAACTGAACCCTGCAACGCTTAACTCTCTGACCTTATCCGGTGAGGCTAGCCTAACAGTGCTGCTCGAGGAACTAGCCAGTATTAAATCGGCTGTCATAGGGCTTAGGTTACAAGGACAGATGAGGCGTATACAATAATGAATTTCGGGCACGTACGGGGCTGTCGTGGGTTAGCGGACAGACGAAAACTACGTAGGGAATCCTCATCAATCAGGATATTGCTGGAAACATGCAGGATTTTTATAGTATTGTCACGTTGGCGTTGGCGTAGAGTCAGCAACGACGTTAAGCGACCGAGTCAGTAGCGGCGTAGCCCTGGACGAGAGCGCTTCCTCAACACTTTGTTCGTCATCTTCCCGAGCGCTGGCGTCATTAGCCCCCTCCTCCGAAAGCATCGACCCGATGCTGAAAAGAAATCAGGAGGTCTCGAGAAGAGCTAGGGTGGTGTCCTTGCGTAGTAGGGCTTCAGGCGAACCACGTGGACCACCTCGGGCCGGTGGTGGCGTCGAGATAGTTGAGTCTCATGAGGGACGACTTCATAATTGAGGGCTCCAAGGTGTCGCACAATTCGGTAAGGACCGAAGTAGCGGCGCAAGAGCTTTTCACTCAGTCCGCGTCGTCGGATTGGAGACCAAACCCAGACAAGGTCACCTGGGTGGTATTCCACATGCCGCCTCCGTAGGTTGTAGCGTTGTGCGTCCTGGCCCTGTTGGTCCTGAATTCGAACCCGTGCGAGCTGGCGGGCAGCTTCGGCGCGTTGTAAGAAAGACGCGACGTCGTCATTTGGATGATCGTCGACACGAGGCAGCATGGCATCGTGTGTTGTCTTGACCTGACGTCCATAAACTAGGCCAAATGGTGTCACGTTGGTTGTTTCCTGCATGGCTGTATTGTATGCGAACGTGACGTAGGGTAGGACGTCGTCCCAGGTTTTATGTTCCACGTCCACGTACATTGAAAGCATGTCCACAAGCGTTTTGTTTAGACGTTCCGTCAGTCCGTTATTTTGGGGATGATAAGAAGTCGTTCGACGGTGACTGGTGTGACTGAAAATTAGAATATGGTGCAGGGGCTCAGAGGCAAAGGCAGCCCCTCTATCCGTAATTAAAATTTGTGGAAGCATCATGACCTAAGACGCTTTGAGTAACAAAGAACTGGGCTACTTCGGTGGCGGTGCTACTTTGAAGAGATGCTGTCTCCGCATAACGTATGAGATAATCAGTGGCTACTATTATCCACCTTTTTCCGGTGTCTGAGTGCCCGAGCAAGTCCATGCCGACTTGTTGAAACACTTGCGAAGGCGGCTAAATTGACTTGAGGGATCCGGCTGGGTTCACGGGCGGAACTTTGCGGCGCTGGCAATCCCGGCAAGTGCGGACGCAATGCGCAACGTCAGGGCCCAGGCGAGGCCAGTAGTACTTGTCTTGAATCCTAGCTTTTGTTCTAGTAACACCAAGGTGGCCGGAAGCTGGTTCGTCATGGCAGGCGTGAAGAATTTCGTCGCGTAGGTTCACAGGGACGACCAGCAAGTATTGCCTACTGTTCGCGGTGAAATTCTTCTTGAAGAGAACACTGTTTCGTGTGCAGAGGGACGACAAAGCTCGCCTGAAGGCTTTAGGAACTCTCCTGCTGGTACCTTCAAGATAACGAATGATGTCGTGGAGGTCGGGGTCGGCGCGTTGATGCTCGGCGAAATCGTTGGTATGTATTCCATTCAAAAAGACTTCATCGTCATCAGCAGCGTCGTCCGGAGCTGCTTGCACGGGAGCACGAGATAAGCAGTCAACGTCTGCGTGTGTGTGACCGGATTTGTAAATGACGGTGATATCGAACTCTCGGAGTCGAAGGCTCCATCGTGCGAGGTGCCCGGAGGGATCCTTGAGGTTGGCAAGCCAGCATAGTGCGCGATGATCGGCCACTACTTTGAAAGAGCGGCCATAAAGGTATGGTCTGAACTTCGAAACTGCCCACACGATGGCGAGGCATTCTTTTTCAGTGGCAGAGTAGTTGGCTTCTGTCTTCGATAGTGCGCGGCTCGCATAGGCGATGACACGTGGTTGGTCCCGCCGAACTTGAACTAGGACAGCGCCCAAACCAACGTTGCTTGCATCGGTGTGGACCCTGGTGTCTACAAGTTCATCAAAGTGCTCCAGCACAGGGGGTGACTGCAGGCGGCGTTGAAGCGCTTGAAACGCCGTCTGCTGTGGTGATTGCCACCTGAACGGCACATGCGCCTTTGTCAGATCAGTAAGGGGTGAGGCAATGTTAGAGAAATTCCCCACGAAGCGGCGGTAATACGCGCATAGTCCGAGGAATCCACTAACTTCCTTCTGATCAGGCGGCGGTGAAAAATTGGCAATGGCGGATGTTTTCTCAGGACCTGGAAGGATTCCTTCGTAGTTCACGACATGGCCTAAAAACTTTAACTCTTCGTATGCAAAATGGCATTTTTCGGCTTTTAGAGTAAGGCCTGATGACGATATTTATTTATTTATTTCAACATACTGCAGGCCCTTTTCGGGCCCTTGCAGGAGTGTTAACAAGACATCAATGTGATCAAACACAAAAATACAGAGATCTTCTGTGATCTAAACACAAAAATAATAGAGAAAATTAAACAGAAAAGTCAATTTTTTCAATATAATTAACAAATAATTTCACGGACGTACACTTCACCGCATGTTCAGGCAGTTTATTCCAATAGGATATAGCATCTGGAAACAGGGAGTACTTGTGGATATTTACACGGCTGACTGGTTGACGGACTGTTTTACTATGGTTAGTTCTAGACGAGTGTTTGAAAGGAGGGTGTAAGTATTGTGAATTTGTTATTTTGAAGTGGCCGTGAAGAAGCTGGAACAAAAACTTTAATCTTGAAATGATTCTTCGCTGTGACAGGCTTTGCAAATTTGAATTATTAGACTGGTAGCGGTAGTCTGGCGAGAATACTTTGAGTATACAAACCTTACTGCTAGTTTTTGGATGCACTCTAATTTGTTGATTAAAATTTTTTAATGGGGGCTCCAGACTATATCCGCATATTCTAGGGTATGTCTGATGAGAGTTTTATAGGCACTGTGTTTAATATGGGCCGGCGTGTTACGCTGCTTTCTCCTTAAATAATTTAATTTACCTTCGGCTTTAGAACAAATTGATTTGATGTAGGGTTCCCAACGCAGGTTGGATGTTAGGATGAGTCCTAGATATTTCACCTGATCATATTTTTTTACCTGTGTGCCGCCAAGTGTGTATGTAAAAATTAGAGGCTGCTTCTTATTAGTGAATGTGATGCTTTTGGTCTTATTCGCGTTAAGTTTCATTCCCCAGGTCTTACACCAAGTGTGGATTGATTCTAAAGAATTGTTAAGGAGAATTTGATGTTCTAATTTTTTTACAGCTATGTATACGACACAGACGTCTGCAAAAAGGCGAAGCTGGATCGATGAACTAACACAGGAATTAAGGTCATTTATGTAAATGAGAAACAAAAGAGGTGCAAGAACTGATCCCTGGGGTACACCCGAATACACATCCAGGTTCCGCGAGACGTATTCACCTATTTTAACACATTGTTTTCTGTTCTGTAAATAGCAAGAAATCCATGACACAATGTTACAATCAATTCCAAAAGATAGTAATTTTGTTATAAGGTCATCGTGAGGAACAACATCAAACGCTTTAGAGAAATCTAAGAATATTTCATCTATCTGGTTGCCTTCAATAATTGTGTTAGCGATGTCATGAGTAATTTCAGCAAGCTGCGTTACCGTTGAAAGCCCTGTTCTGAAACCATGTTGTTTTTCGTAAATTAGATTATTATTTTCTAGATTTGAAACGATGGCTTTAAAAATAACGTGTTCCATCATTTTGCAGCTTTTACTTGTTAGTGACATTGGACAATAGTTATTCAGTTCAGTTTTAGAACCCGATTTGTGTACAAGAATTAATTTGGCACAGCGCCAGTCATCTGAGATTACGAGTGTTTGTAAGGATCTTGTATAAATTATATGCAAGTATTTGGACACCCATTAAGCGTATCGGGCTAAAAATGTGTTTGAGATGGAATCAGGACCCGGAGATTTTTTTGTGTCAAGTTTTTGTAAAAGAGAAAGGATTCCAACTTCACTAATGGCTAGTTCTGTCATGGGTTGCTTGATTGTGTAAGCGGGTAGCGAAGCGTGGGAGGCTGTTCGGGTGAAAACGGACTGGAAAAACTTATTGAATTCATTTGCAATAGCATCAGGTTTACTTGTGGCGTCACTGAAATCTGTAATGATGGAACCAGTTGACTGGTCTTCAGATAAGTACCGCCAAAACTTATGAGGGTTGTGGGCCATGAAAGAAGGCAGCGTCAAATCAAAGAAACGAGATTTTGCATTTCGGACTTTGCTCTGTAAACAGTTAACAAGGCTTGGAATTTCGTTCTCGTTTCCCTTTTTTTCGCCGTCGTTTTATTTTTCTTTTAATTTGAATTATCTCGCGCGTTATCCACGGGTGCTCCCTGTTTTTTTTTTCGGAGCGGAACGTATCTCTTTTCGCAAGTGGAGCGGAACGTATCTCTTTTCGCAAGTATGTACAATGTTCTTGAAACAAGACCACAGTTCACGCACATCTGTCAATGCGCTGAATTCGGCAAAGCTGCACTCAAGTGCATTTAAAATTGCAGGATCATCTGCACGCTCATAGTCCTTGACAAAGGTAGGCGGTGTTTTCTTTTTTTTGCAGGTGACTGATATGGGACATGATAGTACTAGCAATTTGTGGTCAGATATGCCATCTTCGATACGCACTGAACACCCTGGAAGTGTACTGCTAACGAACATTAAATCAAGAAGTGAAGAGGAGGACGATAGAACTCGGGTGTTATCGGTAACCAGCTGATCTAAGGAAAAACCAAATGCAGTAAATAAAAGTGTTTCCGCGCTTTGGGCATTTTTTCCGTCATGTGAAAAGTCCGCCCAATTTATCCCTGGCAGATTAAAGTCACCCGATAAAATCAACTTAGGTCTTGAATTAGTGTGCTGGGACAGGTAATCGTACATTTTTTCAAGATAATCTGGAGGGGCGTTTGGCGGTCGATACACGCCTCCCAGTAATATACTTTTACCGGAATATGTTATTTTGCACCACACACTTTCGTGGTCATCGATAACCTTCAGGACTGAATATTTTATGTTGCTTTTAATTGCTATAGCTACTCCTCCCCCTCGTGATCCTCTATCTTTACGTAGCAATTTATATGTTGATGGGACAACTTCGGAATCACGTACCCCTGCTTGTAGCCATGTTTCCGTTATAATTATAATGCGAGGATGGTGCCCCAGAATTAGCTGCTCAAGGTGACCTAATTTATTTACTATACTTCTAGCATTAAATGAGAGGATTCTTAGTGTTTTGGTTTTGGTTGGTCAGATATGATTGCTGCTCGAGTTTGCTGCTCCTGGAGAGGAAATTGGTTGGGTTTGCCTTGCATCATCGGTCCTTCTGGTTATGTCGACCCTGGTTTGTTGTGTTTCGTCCCAAATGAAAACCTTGCCATTGACCTTTAGCTTGTCTTGTCAAAGGAAAGCGACACCTTCGCCCCAGCCGCCCTCTCGCGTTCCGATGAGCGCCATAGCTTAGCGCGCAAGTCTCGTACCCTTTTTGAAAAATATTCAGGTATGGAAATGTTAGAACCCTTTAGTTTGAAACAGCTTGACATAATATCCGTTTTCTCTGCAAAATTGAAGAGCCGAACTATGACTGGACGTGGTTTTTGCTCTTAGGATTACCTATCCTGTGAATTATTTCGACAGATTCTACTTCCATGCCCAGCTTGTCTTTGAAGGTTTCTTGCTTAACGTGTTCCTCAAGTGATTTAGCATCCTCCTCCGGTTTCTCGATCACACCGTAAATCACTAAGTTGTTGCGCCTACTACGGTTTTCTAAATCGTCTATTTTTGCCGTTATTCCTTGAATGTGTTTGTCCGTACTCCTGAATAATCTTTCACTTTCATCAATTCTTCGCATTTCTTCAGCCTACCCAAATCGTTTTCAATTGTTTCAATTCTCAACCTCATATTATCGACCGTTTTCTCGACGTGTTTTAGGTTTGTAACTAGTTCCTTCAAAGTTTTGTTGGTTTTTGCTTGTTCTTTCAGAATCTTTTTCAGTAGTTCATTGCTAGAGCTTATCGCATTCCCTGGAAATCACATGAGAAGGGTAACGGCTAGATTCTAATCGGCCAACTTCGGTCCCAACCTGAGAGTTGCTAGGTGTTCTAGCCTGAAATCTGCCATGAACAAGTCATGTCTTGAAAGAATCAACGAAAGTATTTTGCGTCAAGTTGGCCGATTAGAATTTAGCGGTTACCCCTCTCCAGGGAATGCGATAAGCTTCTTAGATAGATAAGAGCGGGGATAAGCCAAAACGGGAAAAAAAGAAGTTTGTGGTGGTGCCTTACACGCATGGTGTAGGGCATGGTTTAAAGAATGTGGCGGCGAGATACGATGTTGATGTGGTCTTCTCAGCGCCTAGAAAACTTAGAGGTGTTTGCAGGCAGGTGGAAGAGAAGGCTAAGGCAACAACCGCGAAGAAAAAGACTGGGGGTTGTCAGACCAACCATAAGAGCCCTTTTGTGCCCTGTAATGTGGGGGTTGTCTACAGGATTCCGTGCACTTGCGTGTTGAGTTATATTGGCCAGACAGGACGTTGCATCAACGCTCGTCTTAGTGAGCACCACAGGTCCCGAGATAATGGGTCTTCTTGTAACCTTGCCCGTCACTGGAGAGAAGGTACTTGCACCCCTCTGTTGTCTAACACCGTCATCCTAGGAAAACATAATGACAGCCTAACGCGGGAAATTTTGGAGGCTTTTCACATCCGCTTGGAACCTGATAGCTGCATTAGTGATCCTTCTGTCACACTAACTGATAAAGAGATGATGTTTTTATGTGGCCAAGATGTGTAGTCTCGCTCTCGTGCTGATTGTCACCTTTGTGGGCATGATTAGCAGCTTTGTGTCGTTTTCTTTTGGTTTTCCCTCTTGTTTGTGTTTGGCGTTCTTAGTATTTAAGATGCTTTGACATGAATTAAAAATCTAGTTGCGAGTCAGCGCTTGTGGTGTCCTTTCTTCGTTGTGTCCCGTTGTTTTATTGCGCTGTTCAAATATGAATCAATACCAACTCGCCCAGTTCGCAGCTTTAATGAAAGTAAAAGCCTAACGACACTATAACAATCACCATGGCCAGGATTCTGGTTCATCCGCTCCTAGTTCACAACGCCGCCACCACGGGCCGCATGAAGTTGAGCTCCTCCTCCTTCTCTTACATTCTTCCTCCCGGTTTGAGAGAGAGACGCTAGTAAGTTTCGCCCATTGTCCGCTTTGTGTGTCCTCCCCTCAAGCCAAGCTCCTCGGGAAGGGGGCACCCTTCGCGTATCTGTTTTTTTTTCCACCCAGCGTGTTCGAAACGGGCTGACTGTGCGGCTCCCCTAGTCTGTTCCTTTACTGCGGTGCAAGAAAAGAAAGAAGTCGGGTTGGGGTTGAAGCGGTGTACACGCCCCGTCTTTGTCCGACTTTGAGGGGCCATTTGTCAAAAACTACTGGCGGTATATATGCACATCACACAAGATATGGCTAAACGTTCCAGAATTGTGCCAAGGCCCAGCTATCACTCAGTGAGTCCAGAGCATAATGCGTGGAATAGAATTTTTTTAGCGCTGCACCCAACTTCTCCCCGTGGGACGGTCTGTGTCTTCATGGTAAATGGTGTTTTGCTGTACAGAAAATCTGATGACTGGTGACAGAACAGAACTAGCGGCCGTATAAGCATCAGTAAGAACCTTGTGTTGCGCATTTGTTTACACGTCAGTGTTTTTATTTTTTCGAAAGTGGTTGCAGTTATAACCTGACTCACCATAATTGTCTCGTTTTTTCGCAACGGGGAAAAAAATTACGGACAACAATTAAGTCTACTGACGAGCTGTGAAGGAGAAAGCTTGCAGCGTGGTGTTCGGCTGCGGCGATGGCGTGCTGCTCTAATGCAATGGCCAGCCAAGCTGATCAGTTCACGCCGCCCGAATGGAAGTTGATGAAGGCGACGATACCCAAACCCAGCTCGAGCCCCTGTGCTTCCTTTTTTCGAGTTGAGTTGAGTTGTCGACAGAAGGACGAACGGAAAAGCACGGGCTTGCTTACTGGCTGAATGCGGAGCCACGCCCAGCTGCCTGCGTGCTGATAGTAGGAGGTGAAAGATGGGAGTAAAGAGACAGAAGAAAAGCGCGCGCAATAGCCCGTAGGCCACGGGGAAATCCCGGAGGCAGTGCAATACCGGGCTGACCTGTGCCAGAGTGCGTTACGCCAAGCACTCCGCCATACTTTCAAAAATATGCTATAACACCCAAGCATCAAGGGCCCATATGAGATATTAAGCCAGGTATGTGAATGGCATCCCCCTTCGAAAGCGGACCGGGGATTGAGCCACACCCGAATACTCGATCCTGTGCTTCCTTGCTATCGCTCCCCTTTATATTTCTCCTCGATATCATTTCCCTTTCTCCTCCTCCGGCTGCAGTTCGGGTGGTTAAGATATTAGATAGCAATTGCCACGGCCGGCAACATTATTTTCCTTCACTTTTGATGCGAAAGCTTCACTATGCTACCTCGTAACGATTTCGCGGTGCTTACGGTTTTGACCTTCAAGTGGGCCAGAGGTCAGTCCTCTCACGGCGTGGTTCGAGCGTCCACCGATATATGTGAGACAGTTACTGCGCCATTTCCTTTCCTCAAAACCAATTTTAGAAACTAACCTTTAAAGTAAAAATTGAAAATTGGTTTTTTGAGAAAGGAAATGGCGCAGTATCTGTCTTTCATATCGGCTGACACCTGAACCGCGCCGTAAAGGGAAAATGGAGGGAGTGAAAAAAAAAGAAGAAAAAGGTGCCGTAGTGGAGGGTTCTGGAATAATTTAGACCACCTGGGGATGTTTAGCGTGCACTGACATCGCGCCCTATCCACTGAGCCAATGCGGCGGGTTCCCTTCGTGGGTGCGGAACCCACTTCGGAAAGTATTTTATTTACGAAACTTAATTTTTCTTTTTCTGATTAGGTCACGTGGTTTTTCCAAACCTCTGGGGAGGACAACGCCTGATTTTCCTCCTTATGAGCTGCTATGCTTTCGCAAAAATGAAAAGATGCTGCCTTCTACTTACGAACGGCGCTGATCATTTTACCTAGGCTGCTTGCACACAACATGTGTTTCCTGCATTTATACACAAGTATGGTGACAGGTTGCTCAGCGTACAAATTATTGAATAATACCATTTAAACGTGTAACCATTTTCGGGATGCGCTTGTATAGGAAGTGTACCTGCATGCACGTGACTTTCTGGCGCCCTAGTTCACTGCCTTTTTCTGCATGTGTGTGTGTTGGGCTGAGTGTGTGGGTGTGCGCGCGCGCGCCACGGTAGAGTCCATTGTATGCAGTGGCGCAAAAACGCGGAGCTCCCACTTGGCTTGTCGCAAGTTTGGCTTGGTTAGGAGGGCGAGGGCCGGCTCAGGATGTGAAGCTTTTAAGTTCCATGGCTGATCACCGGCCTGTCTTATGACGTAGGGATAATGTAAAAAGGAAATTCGAGAATGTAACATGCAACCAGATCCCTCGGATTTTTTTTCATCACATTACTCCGCATGAACATGTCCAGATATCGAGAACCACACGCTCGAGACAACACAGGCTTTTTGCGCGCGTGGTTTTCTTCCACCGGCCTTGAGGAAACGCGCGAGCCCATTTTCATACGACAGTAATTCATGTCCCCATAAAAAAAAGACATGCTATGCTTGATGAATCGTTTATCTTCAAGACAGTCACGTTTCCATGCCCGCCCCCCCAAGTCGCCACGTGCTCGTCGGCCATGGCGGCCTCGTCGACGGCGACGTGCGCAAGCTGTCATATCGGAAAAGAGCGGGCTTTCTGCGCACCTATTCGCTCGCGTCAGCCGCCGCCTCATCAACCGTCGTCGGACGACGTGCGAAAATTATCTGGTAGGTCCACATTGGTGGCGGCGCTCACCATCGGGTGAAAATCGCCGGCCTCACGCCGTAAAAACGCCTCATGCATCCCGGCATTAAACGCTGTGGCTGAGCGGGGTTAAGATACTAGATTACGATACCTGGTGACATGACCAAGCGCCGTCACATGTCCGAGAAGCATACTAAGGAGAAATTGTGGACATGGTAGCACCATCGGTTACATCATTGTCTCTAACTGAGGAAACAGAGTATTTGCCACCAACCTGTACGACAAAGACGAAGAATTTGAGCATTGGTCTCTGGTCGGTGCCACCAAGTCCACTGAAGTATCCAGCTGGCGGGATCCTGGTTATATTCCCGGGTAGGCGTGGTTCCGTTGAAGTCCCAGCAACAGCACGGTGATAGTGGCACTCCGGGCTTGCTTCGATGTAGCGCAGATTACACGCATCTTCTTGGAAAAGCAGCTGCTTTGCCGCATCCGCCGATAAACTGCCTTCCAGCAGGTCATGTGCCTCCGTGCTGGTGATCAGGCTGGACGGCCACAGAACAACCTGTGCGACAAAGACGAAGAATTTGAGCACTGGTCTCTGGTCGGTGCCACCAAGTCCACTGAAGTATCCAGCTGGCGGGATCCTGGTTATATTCCCGGGTAGGCGTGGTTCCGTTGAAGTCCCAGCAACAGCACGGTGATAGTGGCGCTCCGGGCTTGCTTCGATGTAGCGCAGATTACACGCATCTTCTTGGAAAAGCAGCTGCTTTGCCGCATCCGCCGATAAACTGCTTTCCAGCAGGTCATGTGCCTCCGTGCTGGTGATCAGGCTGGACGGCCACAAAACAACCTGTACGACAAAGACGAAGAATTTGAGCATTGGTCTCTGGTCGGTGCCACCAAGTCCACTTGCCTGCAATACTTCCTCGAGGCGACGCAGGTGCCCCTCAAAAGACGGGGCAAAAACGATGACGTCGTCCAGGCAGACGAGAAAAGTTTGCCACTTCAAAGCCGCAAGAACGGTATCCATGAACCTTTGGAATGTCGCGGGTGCCGAACAAAGACCAAATGGCATCACCTGGAACTCGTACAGGCCATCTGGAGTGATGAATGCTGTTTTTTCGCGGTCCCTCTCGTCTACCTCAATTTGCCAATATCCAGCCTTCAGGTCCATGGAGGAGAAATATCTGGTGTTGCATAAGTGATCCAAGGCATCGCAAATTCTGGGTAGCGGGTACACATACTTTTTGGCGATGTTTAACCGACGGTGGTCAACACGGAATCGTAAGGTGCCGTCCTTCTTCACAAGCGCGACAGGTGCCGCCCACGGGCTCCTAGAAGGTCGAATAACGTCGTTGGCGAGCATTTCTTTCACTTGTGTGCTGATAGCCTCAAGTTCTTTAGTGGACACTCGATAAGGTGACTGCCGGAGTGGTGGAACATTTTCATCACTAATTATGCGATGTTTCGCAAGATGCGTCCGCCCGACGCGTGACGACGACGCGAAGGCACCACGGTAGCGATCGAGCAGTTCGCGCACTTTTTCCCGCTTCTCGAGCGGCAGGGTTGGGTTAATGTCGTACTGAACACCAGGAGGTATATCAAGCTCAGTTGTTGAAGCAGTCGTTAAACTGTGCACACACCTAGTTTCACTAAGAGCGTCAATATATGCCACAGTCGTCCCCTTGTTAAGGTGCTGGTGTTCGTTGCTGAAATTTCTGAGAAGAACGTTCACCTTGCTATCTTCGAGAAAGACAACTGCCCTGGCGACGGAAAGTCCTCTGTCCAGAAGCAACGATTGCTTGCTTTCCACGACACCCTCAATTTGCCGTATGTTCTTTGAGCCGACGGTTACCATTACACTGGAACGCGGAGGCACGGTCACGTGTTCGTCTAGAATGTGCAGCGCCGCTGGGAGAACGCTATCGACGGATATGGCCTTCTCGGTCGAGAACTTGACGGACTGCGATTGCAGATCAATGACGGCACCGTTTTCAGTCAGAAAGTTCATGCCGAGTATGACGTCCCGAGAGCACTCGGCTAGCACTACGAACGTTGCCAGAAATGTTTGGCCTTGCACGGTTACCCGTGACGTGCACGTTCCCGTTGGCGTGATAAAATGGCCCGCTGCAGTACGCATCTGTGGGCCGTCCCAAGCGGTCGTGACCTTTTTCAGTGCCGCCGCAAATTTTCCACTGAGCACAGAATAATCGGCGCCAGTATCCACCATCGCGGTTACATAGGCGCCATCGACCGAAATCTCTAAGTCGGCTGTTGCTAGCGTCTTACTTTGGGGATGTCGAGGCATTCGGTCTCGTCTGCAGTGCGTCGAAGGAGTCCGGCATTGAGGAAAGGCGTCGTGGCCACGGAGGGGTACGTGAGGACATCGGCTTGTCTTGAGGCACTTTGTCTGATGAGTTGTCGGTACGGCTAGGGCATTCGGCGTTGTGTGTGAACTGGATCTGTCTTGTGGCGATGGAGGATCTTGCACATTTTGTCGTTGAGCAGCCGCACCTCCAGAGGCTGCTGCATCTAGTTTCCCCCACGGGAACTCCGAGACTGGTCTCGTCCTGGAGAACTGTAGCGACGAGGAGATGGTGATCGAGAGAAGCGACGCTGTGCTGAGCCCGCTTGCGAGATTTAGTCCGCGATCTCCTGCGGTCGTTCTCCACACGTCGGACGAGGACAACCGACGGGGAATCCTCGATGACCCATCTCCTTGTATGGGCAGCGGCACCAAACATGTCCAGCCTCACCGCAATGGTAGCACAGCGGCTGATTGTCTAGTGCTCTTCAGATATCCGTTCTGCGTCGTCCTAGGCGCTGTGGAGAATACGGCTGGAGAGGTTGACTCCGCATAGCGGCGGAGGCAGGTGCATCGTAACGTGGGTTCGGCTGGGACGGAATAAAACGACGGGTGACGGCGGCGTAGCTGAGATCAGGGTGCTGCGGCTGTACCGGGTATGGGAGAGGTATTGGTGTGCTCGTGCTTAAAGCTTGTTGCACCTCCTCGCGAACAACATCAGCAAGTGTGGCAACCTGAGGCTGTACCTTAGCCGGAAAGAGCTTCGCACGACGGATCGAATTATCTCACGTAGAGATTCTGCCGAGTTCATCGTGCCTCCCTCCACAGTGGCCGTGTGCATCGATGCTGTTGGGCGGTCGTACTGTCGGGCCCTCATGTCAAGAGACTTCTCGATGGAGCTCGCCTCCTTTATGAAGTCAGTTACAGTCACTGGAGGACTTCGAACCAGGCCGGCAAACAGCTGCTCCTTAACCCCTTTCATCAGGAAGCTTACCTAAATTCCTCTCCTCCGACATGCTTGGGTCCGCACGACGGAAGAGTCGCTTCATTTCTTCGACGTACACCGTCACACTCTCGTTGGGGAGGTGATGTCGGGCACGCAAAAGCAGGTCAGCCTTCTCCTTGCGTAATGTGCTGTACTTGAACACTTGGAGAAACTCGGATTTGAACGCATCCCACGTTCGAAGGCCAGATTCGTTGTTGATAAACCAGGTCTTCGCGTAGTCTTCGAGGGCGAAATAAACATGACGCACCTTGCAGTCAGCGCCCCAGCCATTGTAGATGGCCACCCTATCGTACTGGTGCAGCCAGTCTTCGGCGTCCACGTGGGGTTGGCCGTGGAAATGCGGTGGCTCACGCTGGTGGTGGACAGGACCGGCGGAACTGTAGCTGGGTTGGTATTCGTTGTGGGAGCCCTTCGGGGTGGATTGGAAGGGAGTAGTCCAAATTCGGGAGATAGGCCTTGCAATCGGCGACTGCCCTGGTGGACTGGCGTGTCTACCTTAGGTATTTCTCCGGGACTTGAACTGCGGCTTGAAGGGGGCGTACGGTACATGGACAACGTATCCAGCACCTCCACCAGATGTCACGTTGGCGTTGGCGCAGAGTCAGCAACGGCGTTAAGCGACCGAGAGTCAGTAGCGGCGTAGCCCTGGACGAGAGCGCTTCCTCAGCACTTCGTTCTCTTCTTGATCGGCGCGTTCTTCTTCCCGAGCGCTGGCGTCAGTATTAACGAGAGGGTGGCAGTTTTCATAATTACGCTTCATAACAGGTACAAGCTGAAGGTGGTGCAAGCATACGCGCGCACCTCCAGCCATGATGACCAGATCGTCGAAAGCATCTATGAAGACGTGGAATCGGCAATAAATAAAGAAAAACAGTATACTGTACTAATGGCAAGACGCAGGCCAGCGACCAGGCGGTAGGCGACTTTGGCATAGGCGACTATGCCATAGGCTCCAGGAATAGCAGGGGGAAGTTATTAGTGGAGTTCGCAGATATAAATAGTTTACGGATCATGAATACCTTCTTCCGGAAACTAGAAAGCAGGAAGTGGACGTGGAGGAGCCCCAATGGTGAGACTAAAAATGAATAACCGTGCGCTTATCCTGGTATAGTGAAGCAGTCGGTCATGATGGGCAAGGTAAATGTCACTGAGGATGGGAGCAATGCATGAGCCAATGCACACACCACTTTTCTGAATGTAACTGCTCTCGCCCCATTTAACAAAAGTGGAATTAAGATAGAAAGTCAACAATTCTAAGAAGCCACCTACCGACATACCGGAAGAATTTTGAAATGCAACCGAGCCGAACGCATCGATGCTACTTTCAACGCAAGACAAAAGCTTGTCATGTGGCAACGAATAATAAAGATCTTTAATGTCAACCGAGAATGGCATGAGAGCTCTGCGGTTAGATTTCAGGAAGTCAAGAACTTTACTCGAGTCCTTCAGAAGGAAGGGATCGTCAAGTGCCAGAACCTTGAGCCTAGACTGAAAGAATTGCCCCAAGTGCCATTCTCAGTGACAATTACCCTCAATGGGCAGTCTGCTTTATGCGTCTTCGCTGTGAAGAATATGTCCAGACTGGCCTTGCCAGCAGCATTTATGCTTGTAACAAGTTTTTCTAGATTTAAGCGGCTGCAGATTTGCTTAGCTTTTGATTTTATCCTTTACAAAGATACCCTTTCACGCCGCTCGAAGACTGATTCCAAAGCATCAACAGCTTTTGTGCCAAACATGTCTTTGGGCAGGACCAGGAAACCATCTTCTTTGTCGGCTGCTAATAACGAAAGATCATGGCCTCTTAAGTAAGAGTCTTCTAGGCTGGAAAGAGCAGGCTACCCTAAGACACTTCTCATCTCGGTAGCAGAAGGCCTCCTGAAGAAGCTTAAGGGAGGAATACGCGAAGTGGCGGTTCCAGACAAGCACAACAAGGTTGTTGTGATTCCTTACCTGCACGCGGTGTCTCACCGGTTGAAGAGAATAGGCCAGCGGGCTGATGTTAGAGTGGTGTTTTCGGCTCCCGACAAGCTCTCCAAGCTCTGCCACAGAGTAAACGGCCCTGCAGAGCGTAAACCAGCCTGCCCGGTCAAACACCGTTCACCGTTTGTATCCTGCAAAGTCGGTGTCGTGTATAAAATTCCTTTGAGTTGTGGCAGGGCTTACATAGGCCAAACTGGTCGGTGCCTTAATGAGCGACTGATGGAGCACTCTAATGACGTCAGCAACACAGCAAAGAGGAACCTGGGAGTGCAGTGCTTGAAGTGTCCGTCTCGCCCTTGCAAGCCGTTGTTTCAAGATTGCACTGTTCTAGATAAAAATGCCCATCAAAGCACTCGCGAAATCATGGAGGCATTGCACATCTTGAAACTAGGAGAGGACTGTGTCAGCTCTCCCTCGATCGCCCTGACGGAACGAGAAGTAGATTATTTGAGCCAGATGTCATCTAGGTGATTTCTTCATTCGGTTTTGATTGTCAGCGATTTTAGAACCTTTTGGCTCTTAGTAGTTTTCAGGTGTGTTTGCCGCCATGTCATGAGCAGCCTCTTATTTGCCCCTTTTGGCCCTGCAATTTTTAAAGTCTCTCTCGCACGGTTTTAGATCTTTTTTACCCTTTTTTTGGCTTTATTTTCCCCTAGCAAATTGTTAGTGCTCCGCTTTTTGCTCCCTAGTTTCATTCCTCGCCTTGTACTGCGGTTTAAGGCCCTTTGGCTCTTGTTTTTGTGTTTTTGTTGCAAAATGCCGGTGCCTTGTCTTATCGTTCATCATTGACTTGCACTGCGTTGTTGTTTGTTATTAGCAGTCATCCTTGTGCGCTGTTGCAGCCTCTTCTTTTCGCCTTTAAATATCTTATCCCGCGTATCAATTCCAGCAGTAGCGGCATCATGCGTTCCCTTCCATTTCCTGTATAAATATCCCCTTTCCGGAATAAAAATTCAGTTGAAGTCAGCGCTGTGGTGTCTTGTCTCGCTTCGTCCCCGTCTTTATTCGCGCTGTATCGCATTATGGAAAATTACCAACTAGCCCGATCTGCCACTCTTGCAAGGTATTTACTAAGGTAATCACTATAGAGTCATGGCAATCTTAGACTTTAATCAACCCAATGATCAGGCAGGCTTTTGTAAAGGATATTCCACAATAGATCATATTCACACTATCAACCAGTTGATAGAGAAATGCGCAGAATATAACCAACCGCTATATATAGCCTTCAATGATTACGAGAAAGAATTTGACACAGTGGAAACATCAGTACTTATGCAAGCATTGCGGAATCATGGTGTAGAAGAGACTTATGTGAAAATACTGGAAGATATACGTAGCAAATGCACAGATACCATAGTTCATAAAGTCAGCTATAAAATTTCAATAAGGAGGGTGACATGCAGGGAGACACCATCTCACCAAAGCTATTCACCGCCTGTTTACATGAGGTGTTCCGAGGCCTGGACTGGGAGCAGTTTGGATAAGACTTAATGGAGAATACCTAAATAATGTGCGATTCGCCGATGACATTGCCTTGCTAAGTCACTTATGAGATGAGCTGCAAAGCATGATACATGAGTTAGACGGGCAGAGCAGAACGGTAGGTCTTAAAATTAACGTGCAGAAAACCAAAGTAATGTTCAACAGTCTAGCAAGGCAACAGCAGTCGACTCTGAGGCTACACTGTACAGTGTTAAGACGTACTGGCTCTTGACCGTTCTTGTGACGATAAAAGCAGCGTGATTAACCTTGTGGATGACATGAACAACCGCTTTCGCCAAAACTACTATTCAAGGCCTTAACTGAAAAAGAAAAAACTGGCAGAGGTTTAGCATCTAGTTAAACATGGTATTCGGCCGTAGCTTCACAGCAATGGTTACGTGACGTCCTAACGCAAGACGGGAAAGTCACCCAAAGGTCATCGTAAGGTCAAGGTCAAAAGTCAAGATCAAAGGTCATGACCATGTGGTGCGAGATTAAAATCGTACGCAAGGTTAGGCTGAAGGGCTTAGCTGTGTTGCGGCTTATAGCTAAGCATGACCTCTAACTCAGCGTGACTCAGCCTAGCGTAGTGAAGCTTCTAAAGGAAAGCTACGAGGCCTCAGTCACTTATCGTCGACTTTTGCAATAATCATCTTGATGTACAGATTATTGATATTGAGCGCGCCCATCACATCGGTGCTCGAAAGACCAGAACCGCCACGTAATTGTTAAATTCCTTAACTGCAAAACTAAACGCATGATTCTTGATAATGCATCTAAGCTCAATTGTGTCACGGACCCCAAGCTTTATATTGAAGAAGACTTTTCACCTCGCATCCAATTTGCCCGGAAAAAGCTTCCAGATTTCGCCTGTGTAAACGTGAACCAAACAAAAAAAGCCAGGTATTCTTTTGACAAGCTTATTCTCTAGAAGAAGCAGTACTGATATGATGCGGTGAGCGACAAGGTCTGTTCATGAACTCCGAAAAGTCGCCAATCACCGCCATCCGAGGCAGTCGACAACCAAAACATTCGGCCGTTACCTACTATGGGCCGCTGCTCATCAGGGGTTGGCAGAAAACGAGGCAGCAGACACAGACGCTCGCGCGCTCCCTCACCGGGATGTTTTCTCCTCCCCACTCGATCAGGAACCCAATTTTAATCCGGTCTATACATTCAAAGATATTACAACGTACTATCAAGATAATTTGCCATAAATTGCATAGGAAGGGGTTTGGAAAATGCTTCACAGGGCTGAGCTTGAAATACCCACCACCCCTGGTTTCACATGGCAGCATTCGGCAGACCTATAGTACTTGTGGGCAGCGACTTATCAAGAATACAAACTAAATCGCAGAGTAGAACAGCAATTTTTTTAGCTGCACACAGAAGGAAATGCAAAGAAAATGCACTGAAATACATAGGCTGTAATATACAGTGAAAACAAAGAAAGACCTCTATTGAAAAAAAAAGAGAGAAGCCAGACAGCCGTTCGTTTAAACATAAGCATGATCATTCACACAAAGCCGTACATCAGATGCAAACAGGAAATTATTCTTCTAAGTTGTTTTCATGATAATCGCGATACGTCAACATTTTGTGCATCAAGTTTGTTCAGAAGGCGCGGCAATGTATTTGATATGTTTTGTAAGCCAAAGTTTGTTCTACACGTGAGAACACTAGAGAGTTGAGGTTTTCGAATTTACCCCCGCCCATGTAAAGAGCTCAAGAAGGTGGATGAGCACCTCCTCCGCATTCTCATTGCTGTGCCCAGCAGCCCTAAAACATTCTGACCTCTACTTTGGCGGCAGCTGCCCGCACTGTAGAGCGGTGCCTTCAAAAACCTATCACATGGTGTGGGCCTGCCCCTCCAACCTTGCTATTCCCCTCATCCCCAGCCCGACCCAGAAGGACTGGGAGGCGACCCTGCTCGGCTGCCAAGACTTGCAGGCCCAACAAGTCTTAGTAAAGCGCACCCGAGCAGCGCCCACCGCCACTGAGGTTCCAAACTAAAGACCTCCACCTAATGCTTGTAAGGACCGGTTCCTTACGGGCTGATCCAATTTAAACATGCCTCCTGTCCCTTGTATATAATTGTTTTTTGGGGAAAGGAAATTGCGCAGTATCTGTCTCATATATCCTTGGACACCTGAACCGCACCGTAAGGGAAGGGATAAAGGAGGGAGTGAAAGAAGACAGGAAGAAAGAGGTGCCGTAGTAGAGCGCTCCGGAATAATTTCGACAACCTGGGGATCTTTAACGTGCGCTGACATCGCACAGCACACGGGCGCCTTAGCGCTTTGCCTCCATAAAAACGCAGCCGCCGCGGTCGGGTTCGAGCCCGGGTCCCTTCTATAGCCTAATGCAGAAAAGTCGGTGGAATAATCCGGCAGTTTGTAACATGCACCGATAACTACTCAAAAGTTCAGCAAAGAACGAGAAACCTACAAAATTGCAAGTGCACTACCTGCAGTGATACGCCTTGTGTCTTTCGCAGCCTCGGCTGCTGTGCCGCGCTGGAGGGCCTTGGCTTCCGCGTAGCGTGTAAGGTAATCAGTGGCGACGATGATCCACCGGTTTCCGGAAGAAAAAGTTGGGAAAGGGCCGAGAAGGTCCATTCCAATTTGTTCTAACGTGACTCATGGGCTCTTGTACAGGATGTAAAAGTCCAGCTGTTGTTGTTGTGCATGTTAGCCTATCAAAAGATGGCACATATGCACACTGGGGGATCGGCCAAGAATCGGGTGGCTATTCACCTGTACTCAGTTAATAAAAAGAAAACCACGCGGGAACGCAAAACCGGTGGATTCTTCCTCATGAACAGAAAGGGGATAAGAGTTTTGATTTCAAAATAATAATAATAATTTTATTCACAAGTCTACAAATACAATCACAGATACCAGGCTCGCCTAAGAGATCACATGTGGCTTGTCACGCAAAGCTTGTCAGTCGACAGCAAGACTCGGCCGCAAAAATTGACTATTTGGGGGGGGGGGGGAGAGAGAGAGAAAAAAAGGTAGGAACCGAAAAGTTTCACAATGGCACAGAAATTAATGTGTACAGCACAATCATTCTAAGTACAATTTCTTGAGTTTTATGCGAATATCACGTACAGACTCACATGAATTAATTTCAGGGGAAGAGCATTGAATATATCTGGAACATAATAAGCTCGACTATATTGAACAAATCTGGTCCGTGTTCGAGGAACTGGAAATGCAGGCACATGACGTAAAGGCCAGGGAAGCACAGTGGGGACTTTAAATGTATCGCTCCAGAAATGTTTTAGTACTGGTATGGACAAAAAGGGATCAAAAATTGGGCATCCTTAGCATCTGAAAAAGGTTCACATTTTGCGGAGTACACACATCGTAACACTTTTTAACATGCATTTTAACAATCTATTTACACGTTGATGCCAGATACCAGAATAATGAGCAAAAGTTGTGATTCCATACCTGAGTACACTGTAGGCTAAGGAATGAACCAATAATTTCTTCACCGAAATTGGTAGAAACATCTTAATACGATACAACAAACAGACGACTTTACGAAGTTTTGCACATATGTAGGATAAGTGAGTAGAAAAAAGAAGACCGGAATCAAACCAAATCCCTAAATACTTTACAGAATCCGAAAACTGTACTGGAGGGCACGAGCAGTTCATACATCGCGATGAGTGTAGATGAGGGGGGTAAGAAAGTGACACTCTTGAGTGGGCTGCGGAAGCAAACTAACTTTGATTTAGAGTGATTAATATCTATTAAATTAATATCAAACCAATCTATTAATTTTCTGACGTCAGTTTGAAGCATTGAAAATGCGTTAAATAAGTTCACGTGAGTAGCTACTGTGGGGTTGATTTGGGGAGATAAGTACGTTCTCCCCACTCAATCGCGGCTGACACGGTTCAAAGCCGCCCGGACCCCACCCCGTGATCGCGTACGCTACCGAGCGCTCGCCGACCACGGCGGGCCTTGCTCTGAGGGAACAAAGGAACGACACATTGGCTGACACAAACAGGCATTTATTACTACAGAAACAATAACGCCAGCTAGCAACAAGGTACGATAACGAATCAAGGTCGTCCGACTCACCAGCAAGGTTCCGAGCGAATGTTCGCCCGCGCTAGGGCAGGCAGGGCAAGGGATATATGGACCTCCTTCACCCCGCGACGTCACGAAGATGCGGTGGCGCTGATGTTAGCAGCGACTTTCGCATGGTAGGCAAAACAGGTTCCGCTTGCCCGTGCCTACCGCAGCTGCCGCAGCTACCGGCGGCTGCTTCAAGCCTGTGCCCTGCAGAAGCAGCATGTATTGACCAGCTGCATCACTGCTGGATCCGCGTAGTAGCATAAAAATATTAAATTAGCCTCGATAGGTTTCTCGCGCATAAATGCCGCATTCGGAAACTGGCTAACAGGCATTGGGCCACGGTAGTAAAGCGCGAAGTCTGGGAGTCGATAGGCACTGCCACTCAATGCACTTAAGCATGCAAGTTACTGCGTTCATTCACCTCAAATTCAGGATAGTAGGCTGATTGCAAAAGACATATGCAGCTGCACACGTACTTATCACCTTGAGCCGGAGTGCACGGGGCGCCGACAGGTTCACTCGCCCCCCAAGGAATGCGTTTTTTTTGTTAATAGCACACCATGTTTTAATGGCGCGTTTTATGACATTTAATATTTACTTGAAACTGTTTCTTAATATGACGACGTAATTATTTCATTCGAGTAGAAAGAAGTCTGGTAAGTTGTGTCAATCTTGCGTGGTCGCGTTGGTGTGCTTAGAATAGCGTACCTTACATGCTTTTTCATTGCATCATGCATGTGTCATGTTTAATGAGGTAGTACATGATCGCGAAGCTTGTTTGGAAAGAAGCAGCCGCAGGCGTCCTACTAACAGACACGTGGCGAGATTGAGAGGGGACGCGGCAATGAAAAGTGTTTTCGTTATTCGCGCATGCGATATGTAACTAAACTTGGTGCAAATATGAAATTCCTACGCTAGTTTCAGTAATTCCTTTTATTTATAGCTATACCTGGTGCAGTTCTGGGTAATTGTAATTAACACCGTCGTCAAGTCCCCCCAAGGTCTCAAATAATTGAGTAGATAGTGCGCAGTTTTTTTATGCCAGCATGTACATAAAGCCCTGTTCTGTACGATGACGCGATTAGTTCTTTTTCTATATGATCAGTACTTATGCATGCATAGTTACATGAAAACGTTTCTTACAAGAAATAACTAACACAGTACTGCACGTGTAGGGAAAAAAATCGTGAGATTTATTACGCTCCTCAACGTCTCAGGAATAGTTTGCGACAAATGAATCGTTTTATTTTCATGCGTTACGGAATTACGAAAGTGTGAGTGATGCCAGTCGCAGAAAATGTGAGAGGTCAGAAAACGAACCTTAATGTTTGTTCCCTCGTTTATGGCGTCTTCGCTGTCGCTTTGGTCTATGAAATGCGTCACTGAAATCAATGAAATTACCTGATAATTTTCGACAACCACACATCTAGGAAGCGTATTTTATAAATTTGTACTGAACATTTTGCTATAATTTTTCGTCACGAAACTAGATTTCAGGGCTAGGAAAGAAAATAATTCTAGAAATCAAAAATTTTCACCAAATCGACCAGCTTAACAAGGGGACAAGTCGGCCTAGCTGGTGCGTGATCCTGCGGCTAAAAACAGCGCTTAAGCAAGACGGAGGAGATCGGGGACACGACGCTGTCCCCACTTTTCGCACAGCGCGACACGTAAGTACATATGTCAGCAGACGCTGAGCGCACGTCTGCTCCGCCGAAAGAACGCCAGCACTTCCCCTCAATATATTTTTACTATATGCTGTCCCGAAGTAAAATCATCCCGTCTAGTGCAGAGTGTCAAAACTTATTTTATCCAATGCCTAGCGTATAAATCAACGGCAGAAACGCTTTCTACATGTTTACTACCAACCATATATGCAATGTACAGTGGCAAAGTATTTCTCCGAATACGCCGCACGTGGCCAACGCGAGCTCGTGTACTTCGAGAAATTACTAAGTTGAAAGCATCAACCATTGCTGTGATTCGCAGAAACTGGAAACGCGCCTACAAGCCGGGAAAACCCGCGCTCAACACCTCTCCGCGACGTCGCTCCCTGGCCTTTTGCCTACCGCGAGCCCGCTAGCGACTGCAGCGCCACCTCGTTTGTTTACAAACATGCAGGAGGTCTATAGGCTTAGGGACGACCACGGCAGCCAAGGAGCAGATAGCGACGCTCGGCTATAGTGTTCTAGAAGGGAGAACACTATAGCTCGGCGCACCCGCGAGCGGCGTCGTTGCCGAAAGCTCGGCTCGCTCGCTGATTGCTTCAGCGGTTTGCGACTCGCAGTCGCCAGGCTGCAAAATCGAGCAGCCAGCGACTGGCCCGCAACTGTCGCTTTCCGACCAACGCGACCGTTTGCGACGGTCGCTTTTCGAACCAAAACAGTCGCGCGACCTCTGCGACTCTCAAGTGTGAATGTGCCCTAAGTCTGTGAGTCACGTTGTCGCACTGTGAGGAGGCGGTCAATGGCGACTTTTTTTTTTCCATTGAGCTGCAGAGCGAAGTCCCTGGGCATACACTGGGGGCAGGTTTCCTTTTGTGCGGTTGATGTTGTTCGGGATGGTTTGGCTGTGCCAGGATTCCAGAAGGAGCCTTTTGTGACAATTTGTTTTGGTTACGAGGATGCTGGTTTCTTTGAAGTTGATTCTGTGGTCTGAGTCCTCGGAATGTTCGGCTACAGGATTGCGCTCTCTTTCGAAGTTGCGGACGTCGTTTTCATGTTGCCGAGTTCTTTCTTTGAGATGTCTGGTTTCGCTGATGTAGCTTGCGTCGCAGTCGGCCCAAGGAATTTTGTCGACAATGCCTTGGGCTCTTCCTCTCCGCGGCCGGTCTTTGGGAACAGGTAGGCAAAGCGCAACAGTGTTTATGGGCTTGTGCGCAGCCTGGAAACCCCCTTTTTTTTTCAGGATTCGGGCGCTGGCACCTCCGACATATGGTAGTGACGTATATTGGTGGTGGCGTTGGCCTTTGTGCGTTGATTTCTTGGCGCATGTTGTGTTTTTGACGTCGAATGGTTTTTTGAATAAAGTTTTTTTGGGTAGCCGAATATCGTGCGTTGTTCTTTTTTTCTGTCAAGTTCTGTGCTGCAGTTCTGTGCTGCAGAGTTCAAGGGAAAATAGAATATAGAAAGAAGATATGATGTGCTGAACCACTCACGCACAGCGTGAATAAAAAAAAAAACTCCACTCCAACGCCGCCAACAGGCTTTGATTTGACAGTGGAATTTCGCAAAAGCGTTTTTCGCGCTGCAGACAATTCCGTGAAGCCTCATTGAGCTGAAATCTGAGTTCGTTCCGGCAAAAGGAAGGCCTAGAACTTGAGAACTGAACAGCCTTACTAGGTACAATGTCTGCGTGTTTTACTCTACACTCTGATCATCCGACAGACTCGGGGCTCATAATGAAAATGTTGACTGCAGTGCCATGGCTCCCGTTGGACTGGCAGCCACCCGCACGGCCCGGCCAGTGGCCACTTGTTATCGCACTATACAGTGTTTCACCGAATACTTTACAGAGTTAAAGAAAAAGGTTTTTGAGTTAGAAGATCGCTTTTTCCGGTGGTGTAGTACATCACGATGACGGAGGTGTGCTGCACCCGCGTTTCGTGTTCACCTCTTAATACCTCCAGAGAGCAGAAACTACGTCGTCCCCGGGATCTTCAACCTAAGAAGTAGCGCTTTAAGTTTTTTTTTTTTTGTAATTCCGTCCGGAACAAGCAAAGCGGCTCGCCGAAATGTTTCGATGCACAGCATCGGCCGGGCAAACTTCGATAATGTGCTGGATCCGCCACTTTGCGAGGTGAGTGGCCGTTCTTCAGTTGTCAGTCCTTTTTTTTTTCGGGTGATTTGGTGCGAAACCCGAGCGACTGCAGTCTTTCTTCGCAGTATATGCTGTTTGGCATAGCTGTAGATGGACTCGTTCGCTCGCAGGCTATGAAAGCTGTGCTTCTTGCTGTCTTATGCCCACCGTGCCAGTTCTGCTAGGTTCTGCTGGTGCAGCTTTGATGTTGCGCGCATTACGCTGCGTGTCGACGTGGTTGCAGTCAGACTCGTTCGCAGGCTCGACTTGAAAGTTACGCTTCATATTGTTTGAGCCCCCATGTTTACGTTCCTCGCTTTGGAGGTCTAGCTTTAACCTTGCGCACTGCTGCAGGAATTTTTGTCGCAGTTGGACTCCTTCGCTTACGAACCCCAAACTAAAGAGGCGGTTCTCGCTGTTTGATACCCGCTGTACATCCTATATACGTCTAGCTTTGATGTTGCGCGCATTGCTTGCCGTATATGAGTCGTTACAGATGAACTCCTTCGCTCACGAATTCGATAGTAAAAGGGCGGTTCTTGCCGTTTGAGCCTACATACAGCTCGCGGTGCAGGTCTATCTTTCATGTTTGGCGCATCCCTGAACGTATTGGCTTTGTGGCAGTTGGACTGCGTCGCTCACGAACTCGATCGACGCCAAAGGGGTGGTTATCGCTGTTCATGCTGCTCGCGATTCCTAAACGAACCAACGTGTTTGCTTCAGAGAGGACTGAGTAAATTCGAGTTTCGATTTTTCATCATTTGAGTTTTTTTCTGTTGCACACTACTTAGACCGAAAGCGATTAACTGCGGCAGTCCAGGACACTGCGCGTTAGGCATGGAGATTACAAGAGGGAAAGCAATGTTCTCTTAGAAGCCATGATTGCATACGCTGACCCAAGATGATAATCACCTAAACAAGCAGCATTCGAATGACTCGTGCGGCGCGGTAGTTGCTCACGAAACAGCGTTTAAATGCCTTTTTGGTTGCTGTTAACCAACCCAAACTATTAACCCTACATCAAAATTCTTATCACAACCGTGTTACAGTGCGAAACTATAGGGCTTCCTATTCGCCTATTTACAAGCAAACATTACGTCGCTACGGTCAGTCGGATATTTTTAACGGTAGCCTGCGAGGTGTCCGAGGTATATTAACTTCGAAATAATCTTCAAGCTTTCCTGAACTAAAATAATTGAAATTCAGACGAGTAATCACCTATCACTGAATAGCACAGCCCGTTGCACGAGCGAACACGCCTTTGAGAGAATATGTTATAGGGGCATTAAAACTGCCATCCGTTCAAATAAAGCCTAGGCCGCACATCTAGTCGCATGTCGGTCCACTTCCTCTTGGCAGAGTTAAATTTTTATTAAGATTGGGCAAAAGACGCCGGTTTGAAAACACGACTGCGAGACATTCACTATAGTGCCGCGAGCTCGCTCGCTCACTCCACTTCCACCGTGTGCACCGCGATCAAAGCGATCGCAGTACGAAAAGTTCCGATAGAGCGGTGCAACGTGGGTCGGGGCAGTTATTCGGGTAAGTAATTTTGTACCTCCCGTGCCATGCGGCCGGATAAGAGGCAGAAAACGTAACAACAAATTGGAGGAGGGTGGAGATGTCGTTACATTTAGTCCATTGAGGGGCTTAGCTAAATAAATACTTAAGGCCTTGCCCTTTGTAACGGGCGGGCACCACTAGGCTGGGCACCCGTACCAAAAACAAACAAAAACAAAAACAGCCGCGCGTTCTTCCTAGCGCCATCTACTGACAGATGAAGATACTGCTGTAGCGACCCCCGTATTCACAAACTGGCCTACAGCGCAAGCGACTTCTGAAGCGCTGTGCGCTACTGCATCGATGCGAAACCTCCTGCATGGTTGTAAACAAACGAGGTGGCGCTGCAGTCGCTAGCGAGCTCGTGGTAGGCAAAAGGTCGGGGAGTGGCGTCGCGGATAGGTGTTGAGCGCGGGTTTTCAAGGCTTGTAGGCGCGTTTCCAGTTTCTGCGAATCATAGCAATGGTCGATGCTTCCAACTTATAATTTGTTGAAGTACACGAGCTCGCGTTGGCCACGTGCGGCCTATAAAGGGAAATAGTTTTCCACTGTATTGTATATATGGTTAGTAGTAAACATGTAGAAAGCGTTCCTGCCGTTTATTTATGCCCTAGGCATTGAATAAAACAAGTTTTGACACTCTGCACTAGTGTCACTGCACTAGTTTTGCACTCTGCACTAGGACAATAGTGAGGGGAAGCGCTGGCCTTGTTTCGTCGGAGCAGACATGCGCTCATCGTCTCCTGACATACGTACGTGTCGCGCTCTGCGAAAAGTGGGGACAGCGTCGTGTCCCTGATCTCCTGTCTCGCTTAGCGCTGTTTTTAGCCGCATGACCACGCACCAGCCAGGCCGACTTGTCCTCTTGTCAAGCTGGTCGATTTGGTTAAAATTTTTGATTTCTAGAATTATTTTCTTTCCTAGCCCTGAAATCTAGTTTCGTGACGAAAAATTATAGCGAAATATTGAGTACAAATTTATAAATTACGCTTTTTAGCAGTGTGGTCGTCAAAAATTGTGAGGTAATTTCTTTGATTTCAGTGCCGCATTTCTTTGACCAAAGCGAAAGCGAAGATGCCATAAACGAGGGAATAAACTTTATAGTTCGTTTTGTGACCTCTCACATTTTCTGCGACTGGATCACTCACCTTCGTAATTCGCATGAAAATAATATACATACATACATCTTTATTTTCCAGAAGACAACTGGATGGTCTCTTGGGCTAAAAGCTACACAAAAGCTTGACGAGGCCCAGGAGACCATTACAAGGCAGCAGCGTAAAGAATAGAAACATAATAGATGAATAGTACATAGGTAGACAGTAATAGGGAAATAATAAAACAGTTACTGTGACAGGTAATAATGATGTCAATCACATAAAGCTACCAGTAATGAACTGAAACCAAAATAAAACAACTGAAAAGCACATACGCGGAAACAACAAACAAAAATTAATGGATCACAACTGCACAAAACAGGAATGTAATTGTTTTTTGTTCAAGCCCACTGTGTGTCTATATTTGTTTAGTATTGTAGGGAGGTTATGGGTAAGTGACTGATATTTATAAAATGTACGAAAATGAGGAACTGCCCACGCATCAACATTTCTTGTTTGCACGCTAATATTTCGTCGCTCTAAGGATGCCAAGGACTTTAGAAGGTTAGTAACTTCAGGGGAGGAAAAGTAGATTGACTGTAATAGGCGAAATTCATACAACTTGTCTACACTTATGATATTGAATGATTCAAATGCACCCTTTGTAGTTTCCATGGGCTCAATATTTGCTATGTAACGGATGATTTTTTTCTGTAAAACCAGGAGTTTATTTAAATTGGTTTTTGTGGTTGTGCACCAAACTAGACTGCAGTATCTTAAATGAGAGTTAAACAAAGCATGATATACTTGAAGTTTTATCTTGGGTGGAAGTACAGTACGACAGCGCGATATAACTCCTGTAATCGAGGAAAGTTTTTTACGAAGGTGATCAATGTGAGCATCCCAGGTTAGATGTGAGGAAAAATGTACACCTAATATTTTATGGTTGTCAACGATTTCAATTTCTTGGTGCTCATAGGTTATAGTGTGATTTATTTCAACTAATTTGTTTTTAGCGCGGAATATAATAGCTTTAGTTTTAGTGCAATTGATTTGAAGTCTGTTTAACTTGGACCATGTGGATAGCTTAGCTAAAAATTCATTACATTGCATGATTAAACCATCAGCATTTGGGCCAGAAATAAGAATAGTACTATCATCAGCATATATCACTAGTTTTACTGTATTATCAATATTCACCAAGTCATTAACGTATGTATTGAACAACAGCGGACCTAACACACTTCCCTGGGGTACGCCACTCTTTATCGGAAAAAGGGATGAGCTGCAGTTTTTGACAAACACTCTCTGAAACCTGTTGCTGAGGTAGCACTTCAGCAAAGCTAGACACGTGCCGCGGATCCCGTAAGCTTGTATTTTGGATAGAAGAATGTTATGGTCCAGACAGTCAAAAGCCTTGCTGAAATCTATAAAAACAGCCAACGAGAACAAATTACTTTCTATGTTTCGTAAAATATTTTCTTTTAATGTTAGTAAAGCAGTTTCCGTCGATCTGTCCTTCCTAAAACCGAACTGTGCATTTGTTATTATGTTTTCTTTGTTAAAGAAGTTAGTTATACGAGCAAAAATGATTTTTTCTAGTGCCTTAGAAAATACAGGGAGGACTGAAATTGGGCGATAGTTTGTTGCCAAGTTTGGGTCGCCGCCCTTGAAGATTACAGAAACCCTGGCACATTTCATTTTTTCAGGAAAGACGCCCGAATCCAGTATTAAATTAAATATGTAAGCAAGTACGGATGTAAGTAAGGTCAATACATACTTTATCGGCATGATTTGAATGTTTTCAATATCAAGCGCCTTACTGTTTCGGAGCAACATGAAAGTGTTATAAATCTCCTGCTCATCAGTAGGCTGAAGGTATATTGTTTTCATTGTACTAGTGGAGATTCCAGTTGTATCTGGAGGATAGTCACAAGGATTTGCAATACTCACAAAATGATTGTTAAGGTAATCCGCAAGCGCTTTACCGCTCAATTCACCACCTTCATGTGTTAAAACATCCGGAAGGGAACTTTTACTTTTACGACCCAAAACAGTGTTTATTGCTTTCCATGCAGCATCCGGGCGTTGTCGAGCGCAGTCTGCAAATAACTGCTCATAGTATAAAGATTTGGCTCTCCGAAGCTCAGCGTTTAGCTTATTCCGCAATATTTTAAACTCCTTTAGAGTTTCTTTTGAACGTGAACGCAAGAAAGAATGAAAGTGACGATTTTTATTTTTGATCATTTGTAAGTGTTCTCGAGTGACCCATGGTTTCTTAATCTTTTTTGTTGGCACGATAGTTTGCAAAGGGAAATGTTTAGCATAGATGCACACAAAACGATTTATGAATTCGTTATGCGCGTCATTCGCATCCACATTTTTTAGCACGGCAGACCAATCTTGGTTCATGATTTCATTCTTGAACGAGATTAGCTTTCCTTCGGTAATGCGCTGAACAAAAAATGTTTCCCTTTTCACATTCCTGTCCAGTGAATCAGTGCGATATGTTAAGAAAGTAGGACAGTGATCACTAACGTCGCAGGCAACTGTGCCTGCATTGTAAATTTCAGTGTCAAGATTCGTAACAATGAGATCTAGCATGGATGATGTAGAACATGTAATTCGAGTTGGTGTTTTAATCACATTTATGAAACCAGATGAAACCAGTTTCGTGCTAAAGTCACGAACACAGTTATTTTCCTCTAACATGTTTATGTTAAAATCACCACCACTGATGAGCCTAAGGTTGTTTTTACAAATAAATTCCAAGAAGTCTTCATAAAATTCTAAGAAGCATGCAACATTCCCAGTTGGTGGACGATACAAGACAGAAATTATTTCTTGTTTATTTTTCAGCGTTAAGATTTCATAATCCACAGTGGTCTTACTGAATTCCGGCAAAATTTCACACTTCTTGTGCTTTGCAACTAGAATTGCGACGCCACCACCCCTGCTGTTTTTACGATTAAGAAAGAAGTTATTGTAACCATCTAGTTCCAACATTTTGCTGCTGTTTGTATACCAAGTTTCCGACAGCATTAGGACAGAAAATTGAGAGCAAAATTGCTGTAATAAAAGGACAATGTCATCTTCTTTACGGTTCACTGAACGTGCATTGATATGCATAACTGATTCGCATGATAAATAATCAAACTTCACATCAGATGGCAGAGTAAGCTCCTGATAATCCATCTTTCAATGCTTGAAAACACGAAGCAGATAGCCAGATGAGCACGATGTCGGCAATCACACGTTATCGGCATCACGAGCTGTGTTGCCCGCTTGAGTAGAAAAAATCTTGTCGACAACGTCCTCACCTGTCACATGCACAGTGGGCGTGTTATCTGCCTGCTTGGCAAAGATTTTCCCGTTGTAGGACCACACCGATTTCCAGTTACACTCATATTTTTTTTTCACAGCCATTGCAAGTAGTTTCTTCAATGCGGGACAGAGGTGCTCATTAACATATATTGCATCTGATTTGTCTAGGCCGATGTCTTTGCTTGTAAGCCGTGTTTTTTTCGCCTTCGTCAGGACAATGTCTCGCTTCCTGCGGGATTTGAATTGGACGAGGATGTGCGACTTCCCAGCAGTTCGCGTCGGCACGCGATGGCAGACTTCAATGTCAGCTTCTTCTATCGGTTCTGAGATGGTGTTGCCAATTTTAGAGAGAATGTCACTCAGGGATTCGCCTTCAGTCTCTGCTATTCCTTGTATTTCAATGTTACACTTCCTTGAATATTGTTCAGCATGAGTAAGCCTGCTTTCTGCATTTTGCAATTTACTTTCGAGAGATGCGCATCTGGCACACAGCGCCTCATTATTTGTCGCAAACTATTCCTGAGACCTTGAGAAGCGTAATAAATCTCTCGATTTTTTTCCCTACATGTGCAGTAAGTACTGTGTTAGTTATTTCTTGTAAGAAACGTTTTCATGTAACTATGCATGCATAAGTATTGATTATATAGAAAAAGAACTAATCGCGTCATCGTGCAGAACAGGGCTTTATGTACATGCTGGCATAAAAAAAAACTGCGCACTATCTACTCAAATATTTGAGACCTTGGGGGACTTGACGACGGTGTTAATTATAATTACCCAGAACTGCACCAGGTATAGCTATAAATAAAGGGAATTAGTGAAACTAGCGTAGGTATTTCATATTTGCACCAAGTTTATTTACATATCGCATGCATGAATAACGAAAACACTTTTCATTGCCGCGTCCCCTCTCAATCTCGCCACGTGTCTGTTAGTAGCACGCCTTCGGCTGCTTCTTTCCAAACAAGCTTCGCGATCATGTACTACGTACCTCATGAAACATGACACATGCATGATGCAATGTAAAAGCATATGGCGTTTAGCACACTCAAGGTACGCTATTCTAAGCACACGAACGCGACCGCGCAAGATTGACACAACTTACCAGACTTCTTTCTACTCGAATGAAATAATTACGTCGTCATATCAAGAAACAGTTTCAAGTAAATATTAAATGTCATAAAACGCTCCATTAAAACATGGTGTGCTATTAACAAGAAAAAAGCATTTCTTGGGGGCGAGTGAACCTGTCGGCGCCCCGTGCACTCCGGCTCCAGGTGGTAAGTACGTGTGCAGCTGCATATGTCTTTTTTTTTTTCCTTGAGCAATTATCAGCCTACTATCCTGAAGTTAAGTTGAACGAACGTAGTAACTTGCATGCTTAAGTGCATTGAGTGGCAGTGCCTATCGACTCCCAGACTTCGCGCTTTACTACCGTGGCCCAATGCCTGTTAGCCAGTTTCCGAATGTAGCCGCCGCGGTGGCTGAGTGGTTACGGCGCTCGGCTGCCGGCCCGAAAGACGCGGGTTCGATCCCGGCCGCGGCGGTCGAATTTCGATGGAGGCGAAATTCTAGAGGCCCGTGTACTGTGCGATGTCAGTGTACGTTAAAGAACCCCAGGTGGTCGAAATTTCCGGAGCCCTTCACTACGGCGTCTCTCATAGCCTGAGTCGCTTTGGGACGTTAAGCCCCCCCCCCCCCCCCCATAAAACCAGTTTCCGAATGCGGCATTTATGCGCGAGAAACCTATCGAGGCTAATTTAATATGTTTTTATGCTACTACGCGGATCCAGCAGTGACGCAGCTGGTCAATACATGCTGCTTCTGCAGTGCACAGGCTTGAAGCAGCCGCCGGTAGCTGCGGCAGCTGCGGTAGGCACGGGCAAGCGGAACCTGTTTTGCCTACCATGCGAAAGTCGCTGCTAACATCAGCGCCACCGCATCGTCGTGACGTCGCGGGGTGAAGGAGGTCCATAGGCGTAGCGGCGACCAGGGCAGCCGGGCGCTGTTCGTAGCGCGGCGTTCCCGCGGGTTGTGCTGTAGCCGAAAGCTGGCTACTTGCTCAGGCATGTTTTGTCGCTGCTCGACGATAGCAGGCAGTCTTTCTGATAACATAGATGTTTTGTCTTTTCTGGTGCGAACTTCAATGCGTGACACCGGCCGTGGGCAGCGCTTGAGCCGAGATGCGCTTCGATGCTTGCCGATCGGTGTTTCCCTGCTTGCAGTGGGGCGGCAGTTCGCAAGCGGCGACCAGCGCGGCGCACCGACGAGGTTTTCGCACATGTCTCTCCTGCTTTAGTTTTTGCATATATTCGGTTCAGGGAAACTCGACCAGTGCCGGATTACGGCGGATACAATCGATACCACCGGCAAGGATACATCGACAGGGCAGCCGGCGACAACTTGGAAAGTTCCCGCACCGTAAAATCGAATGGTGGTGAGCAGTCGCAGCAGCAGCGGCACGGGGCAACCTCGTCCGTTAGGCCAGCGGTGCAGCGGCAGCACAGGCAAGAGTTCCAGCACGGCAGGCTTCGAAAAGCGGTACCTCGCGAGAAGCTCATCGTCGAACAGCTCCATCAGGTACTGGCGATCCCTCAGCACTCGCCGTGTCGGCTTCGCACGATGTGGCACCTGATCGATTTCTTCCATTAACTCCGCGAACTTGATGAAGCGGAAAAGCTGTCGCCGATCGTACTCGGTTGCCATGTTGAATTGACGAAAGGTGCTGCTAAAGGTAGGCCAGGGGCTACCTTTTCGAACGCGCCTTTTCCGAGGCCGAAAGGGCGGCTAAAGGTGCAATTTAAGGGCAAGGTTGGTTTCTGAAACCCGGAAAGGAGCCGTAAAGGTAAGGACCTCGAAAAAGAAAGTAAAGGTCGGTTTGTGAATACGGGGGTAAGACAAGACGGGTCAAAGCCAAGCCAGTCGAACTGCGTGGATAGCGTCGGAGCGCTGCTTCGTTAGGCTTAACAGCTGGGAAATCGCCCTTATATCTGAAAAACAAAAGCTATTTGTCGCATGAAACTTATGCGAGGGTAAGAATGGGCAAATCGACAGCAAATACAACAGTTTAAATTATTCGTTTTTTGGGGGGAAAGGAAATGGCGCAGTATCTGTCTCATATATCGTTGGACACCTGAACCGCGCCGTAAGGGAAGGGATAAGAGAGGGAGTGAAAGAAGAAAGGAAGAATTAGGTGCCGTAGTGGAGGGCTCCGGAATAATTTCGACCACCTGGGGACCTTTAACGTGCACTGACATCGCACAGCACACGGGCGCCTTAGCGTTTTTCCTCCATAAAAACGCAGCCACCGCGGTCGGGTTCGAACCCGGGAACTCCGGATCAGTAGTCGAGCGCCCTAACCACTGAGCCTTGCGGCGGTTTAGAGTACGATATCGCGTCGAGGGATTAGCGACGAAGCTGTTATGGCTGTGAAGCGGCGGGCAGGGCGCCGCCATGTTTGTCAACGCTACGTACGCAAGCAACGCAAAGACCGCAACGTAAAAATCCGAATGTCACGTACGTATGTAAGACTCGAGCATACCCTTTGCGTTCTGAGCATGCGCACTGGTCACCCGTAAGAGCTCTACGTACGTGTAGCCGCTACGTACGTGAAACTAAAACTCTCTGCCGTGGGCTCGTCCTCTCCGTGGCTGGTTTTTGAGAACAGGTAGGCAAAGCGCAGCAGTGTTTGTGGGCTTGTGCGCAACCTGGAGACCCCCTTTTTTCATAATTCGGGGGATGGTTTCGCTGACACCTCCGACATAAGGTAGTGTGACGTTATAGTGCCTAGTGACGTATTTTGATGGCGGCGTTGGTCTTTGTGCGTTGATTTCTTGGCGCATGTTGTTGTGTTTTTGAAGTGGAATTGTTTTTTGAATAGAGTTTTTTGTGTAGGCGTTCATGATGAGTTCTTTGAATATCGTGCTTTGTTCTTTTTTTCTGTCAAGTTCTGTGCTGCAGTGCGTCTCAACTCTTCTGAACGTCTTCACCAATGATGATTTGTGGACTATGGGGTTGTTCGAAGAGAAGTGGAGATACCGGCCTGAGTGGGTTGATCTGCGGTATATGGAGACACACCTGGAATTCACCAGAAATGCAAGGAAACCAAGGTTGTACCCTTCGTACGACTACAACCACACCGGAAGGACGAAGCATCGACAAGGCAGAACAGCACCTAGTGACGACGCGGATGCATGAGTGCCATAGCGTGATTAGGAAGAAAGAAGTAGACGCCTTCTTCGCCCGCCGACAACTCGAGCACCAGATGCCCAAGCTAGTGACGTCAATCGAGGCCTTTGCCAAAGAAGCGGACTAACACCGTGTCACCACTTCGCGCACCTTTGCGTGCACTCCCAGACACCCTTGGAGCGTGTGGGGGTAGCGGTCTCGGTCACAAACGACATGCCCTCGACTCAGCGTGGCAAGCTCAGCCGGAGACCAGCTACCTAGTGACAAGCGGGGGTGGTCGTTTGGTGCCAGCTTTCGCCAGTCGCAAGCCAGAGAATGGGTCGGAGCCAAAGGTTCTCGAAAGAAAACAACTCTTATACAGCGAAGAGACGATTGAGATGATTTCACAATCACTGGCTGGTCGAGTGCTGTTGTCCCAGGAGTCAAGCAGGCGCGCTTCTCTGAAGCTTGAACGGCGGCTCGGGCTGACAGACAGCGGTTACAGCCCCTCATTTATAGGCGCGGTCCGCGTCTGGTCGTTCTTCGTGCCAAGGCAGGCGCGCACATACATGCAGTATCAACTGGACAAGCTCATTCTCCTTCTCGCGCCGGGCGCGCGACCCCATTGGTGAAGCTCGGAGGCCGGGTTCCAGAAGCATCGAGGGCTTTCTCGCCTTGCGCCGACGGCGACGCGGGGGGAGAAAGAGAGAAGGCACCACTTAGCATGGTCGAGGCTACGCCCTCTCCGTCGAGAATCAGTAGAAATCACTCGGGCCTTCTGGAACAATCGACAGCGCGCGCGGCCATGTCTCTGTTGGCGCCGCGGCGGCGAGCTGAGTGGAAAGGGCAGCAGAACACGCAAGGCTACGCACTCTCAGGGGTTCCTTCTCCGCTATTTTTGTTTCATTGCACGGGCGCGCTTGCTTCCGCGCTGCGCCTTTCTGTTTTTTGTTTCTAATATGCAAAAAAAAACATTAACAAAAGACTATGGACAAGAGAAGGAGTGCTCACGCCACAACGACTGGACTGTCAACTGAGATTTATTAGACAAAACGTAGTCCCAGCAAGGCCAGCAGAGCATGCGCAACAGCCACATCACAACTCACAGCGCATAGGGCACACAAGATACACATCTACAGTGACCGGCCTAAGAGTGAATTCCTTTAGCACCGAGGTTGTGCTAATGCAATCCTGGCCTGACAAACTGGTATGGTATGCTTCCAAGATTTCTCGCTCTTGCTTTCCCTTGCCTCTGCCAAGAATCATTACGTTGCTGAACAGGGGATAACACCCACATTCATTGCAATGGCGAGGCAAGTTGGCACAGTCATCAGACCCCAGGGAGGAGTGGGTCTCACGCAGCCGGCCATCATCAGCCCGCTTCGTCCGTTCTTTCTTGAGCTTCTGAAGCAGCGATTCAGCCACTGCTTTCAAAAGATGCTTAGGGAACCCCGTGGCCTCCAAACGTAGGAACTGATTATCAAGGCTCCTTTTGATAGCGTGGTGACAGCTTTTTTCCAGTGCATTGCGGAAACAATTCATCGCACTCCTCTGTGTGTTTCTGCTTGGACTTCGAGCCATTCCTTTTTGTCCTGCGGCTAGCGCGTCTGTTGCGATCAGATTTTACGCCAGTTCGCTCATGACGGCTCCACTTCTCGTGCGTCTCTTCTTCTCGGCTTGCGCTCTTTGTTTGCTCGTACGTGTCCACACTGAGTCCGTTCTGAAAGTTGGGCTCGATCGTCTCAGCTTCTTTTTCACCTTGCTGCGATGTTCGTGCAGCTTGCTTGCAGCCGATTCAGCTGTTTTCAGCTTGATTCTATTTTGTCCTACTTCATTCCTTATTCTTCTTCGGGGCCAGCCCGTTTCCTTTTCATTTGCATCATTAGAGATTAGTTCTCTCGATAAAGCCACTGGTTCAGTCCCCTTTTGTTCTTCAAGGACTGAACTTTCTTCTCGGCCAGATGTTTTCTTCGTGGTCCTCTTTTTGACCTTGCCTCGTGTAGCGTGCTGAGGGCACGGCTCACCAGAGGTTGGGGACGCATTGTCTTCACTTGCACTCAATTCTTCTTCCATTCTTTCCTTCAGATGGTCACTTTCAGTGCAGTCACAAACAGGCTTTCCTTCTACGGTACATTCGGCTTCCCCACAGGAAGATTTTACCTCGCTTTCCTCATCGGGAAAGCCCTCCTCGATGCTCGAGGGTTCCTGTTGATCAGGCTCCGGTTTTTCACTTTTAGCGCTCTCCGCAGCTACAGTGACGTCAGAGCCTTCGCGCTCTTCGTCATTTGACCGCTCTTTCTCACGTTCACTACTGCAACAATCAGGCGTGCAGCACTGACTTCTCGGTGAAACTCCTGCTTGATTCATCAACTTCAGGCGCCTTTCTTAAGGTCCCCTCTGACTGAAGTGTCAGGTTGGCCTGCTCCTCATGCCTACTACCTCGGTAGTACCGTACAATCTCACTTTCCTGAGAAAGCGACAATCTGGTCTGGTCCTCAATCTCTTTAATTTCGGCTGCAGGAACTGGCTGTTCATCATCCAAACTATGGCCTGTGGAGCTAGCTACAACCTCTTTTGTAGCTGCTAGAGAATCAGACTCGTTAGTCTTCCACATCTTCTCGACAGAGGCTAACACATCAGACTCCATCTTTTCAGCCTTCGTTTCTGCTTGTGCCACCGGCTTTCCTGAAGACTTCTCGCCTACCGACCTTTCTTCCGTATTGGGAGTGACGGTCTCGCCAACCACGTCGGTGGCCCATATCTCTGGGTCGTTCGGCGATCTCGCGCCCTTGATGTTACCCAGGATGACGGCATATAGTGAGAACTCCATGCATAGCGCTGTCTCTTCTCCAGTAATGTACGGAGTGTTCACGTGTACTCTGGCTTCAGGCAACAGATGAGTGGAACCATCCATGAAATACACAGGGCTCATCTCTCCAGTAAGTTCTTCATTCGTAACCAATTCTCTTTTGATGAAAACACCGGTGCTTCCTGTGCTTCTCAGAACAGAAACAAAATTTTCCCGAATTTGTCCGGCGATAATCGGCATTCCCTCAGTTAGAGACCCTGATCGGACGCACGTAACTGTGCATAACACTGGAGGTTTATCCCAGTGCGCCTTTTCTACGCGGTCGGCACTAACGTTTTCCTCCTCTCTATCCTATGAAGAGGCACAGGCATGCGATACCTTTTGGAGTGGTTTTCCTAGACTTGGACACGCCGCAGCTTTGCGGCCCTTATCTCCACACTTGAAACAAACAGCCATTCTTTTGCTGGCTACGTTGCTGCGGCAATCCGAGGCGTAGTGGCCTACCTTATTGCACCGGTAGCATTTCGGCGGGGGTTCTGGCACTCTTCCGTTCCTGCCCCTTCTTTTCTCTCGAGCTGTGAGCAGAAGCTCGCTCTTACTTCTCACTTAATCATCCCTCATAAGGGAAACCTCTTTCCCTCGTTGAAATTATCTTCCTTCTTTCGTTTCCAATTTCACTGCCTCTCTTTGGGCACTTTTCCTTTCCTCAGCACCATAACGTGCTCCCTTCCTTTCTTTCTGCGCTTGTTCTCGCGCTTTCTTAGCTACTGGAGCCATTTCGCTTTCTGTCTCGGCGGCTTCTCTAGCCATCTCTCTCTGTCTCTCAGAATTTTCTTTTCGTTCTCTCTCTCTCTCTCACACTTCTATTTCCTGGTTCACCCAATAATAATAATAATAATAATAATAATAATAATTGGTTTTTGGCGAAAGGAAATGGCGCAGTATCTGTCTCATATATCTTTGGACACCTGAACCGCGCCGTAAGGGAAGGGATAAAGGAGGGAGTGAAAGAAAGGAAGAATAGGTGCCGTAGTGGAGGGCTCCGGAATAATTTCGACCACCTGGGGATCTTTAACGTGCACTGACATCGCACAGCACACGGGCGCCTTAGCGTTTTTCCTCCATAAAAACGCAGCCGCCGCGGTCGGGTTCGCGGCGGCTGCGTTTTTATGGAGGAAAAACGCTAAGGCGCCCGTGTGCTGTGCGATGTCAGTGCACGTTAAAGATCCCCAGGTGGTCGAAATCACCCAATCTGCAATCTCGGATTCTTCAGGTCCAGCTGACAGCCCAACTTAACAATATCTCTTAGGTCCATTTTGGAGTCCCAGCTGCTCAAGCCTCAAACATAGCTCAACTCGGGGAACCCTACCCAACCGCCTCTGCGCGACACCTCACAATATCGCTCTGTTGCTCAGGGCCGGATTAAGAAAAATGGGGGCCCTGGGCTAATGCGCATGCAGGCCCCCTTTCCCTATACTGACACCCCACCGTCGCCTGCTACGCTACTGGAAATATGCCGTTTCATTTTAATTCCACCAAATTAAAAAGAACGAAGTGCGATCAACGGGATTAATATTATTATTATTGTTATAAGGAAAACAACAAAACTTGCTTGAAACGCATGCTGTTGTAAACACCAACTCATATGTTCACTTTGCGTTTAATCTGCATTCTGTTTTCAGCAAAAGCTAGGCTTTAAGGAAAAGTTTAGTGCACTCAAGACGAACAAGAACGTAGAAAAGACAACACAGCTCAGATGTCGATCCTTCTGAAGCTAGGCTTTGTTTGCATCACTAAGTTTAATCCCGTGAGGAGACGCATGGTTGTATCCTATGGGGTCACTCTGCGTCCAGCCGGCCGGGAAGGCGAGCTTCCGTGCAAGCTACACGCAGGCGTTATTCAAGTACGCAACACGTTTCCCCAACCCGTGGCGCAGAGTCGCAGCCACGGCAGGTCCGGACGAAATAGGCAACGGCAGAGCACGCTAGGAAATAGTTTATTATCCTAACGCGAGGTAAAGCACACTGCGGAAGAATGTTCTATCCGTAAAATAGATGTTCAGTAGCTCACCAAGTCGTTGACGTCGACCGGCGTTGGTGTTCGGGGGCCGGCGGGCAGCGGAAGGGGCCCGTGGGGCAGTTAGGTAAGGTCCGGCCGTGAGAGTCGCTTCCCGCCGCGCGTTCCCCCCTTTTATCCCTTCGGGCATTGCCTCCCTGGCAGCAAATCGTTACCGTCAAGCTTAGGCGTGCTACCCTCTCCGCAGAAGGCAGCGCGCTGCCGTGACGTCACGTCAGTGCTGGGGCGGAAATGAGAGTCCAGAGGGTGTTGAAATGAGCAGAGTCGCGGGGGTGCCTTCTCTCCACATTCCTGGTGGCCAGCGCGCCCGTGTAAGTCACGGTCGCCGCTGGCGCAGGGGACGAGGAGGGGATACCAGTGTATCCCACATCCTCCCCTCCTTAAGAAGCCTCCCGAACACAGAAACAGGGGCAACATTACTTGATCTTCTCCGCCATCCAGGGATCGAGGTTGGAAGTTCTTCGGCTCCAGCCGGTGCATCAGTTGACGGCCGCGCCACGCCCCCACCGATCAGCTGCTTCGCTCCGAAGGCTTGGCCTCCCGCACGATGACGCTTGGCATCTTGCTCCCTGTCACGGTCTTCCGAGTGCGCGCGGCTGCGCCGTTCCGGTGAATTCGGCCGACCGCCTCCTTGGCGCCGGCTGCGATGGCTTGGAGGCCAGGTCCATGGCTGCGCCCCTGAGGTACTGGGTAAGGTGGCTTCAGGGGCCAGGGCTGCGGCGCTTTATGGTTGAGGCCGCGGTTGGGCTGCCCTGGCATACCTGGTCAGCAGGCGAGGACCCAGGGTTGCGGTGGTAATGGGGCCCCGCAGGCGGTGGCGCACAGTAGGCGGGTGGGCAGCTCCGACGCGATGTGACAGGTAGCAGGGGTGGCCAGGGTGGCGACTGCAGGTCGCGGGCGGGGCGTAGCGTCGAGCCTTGGGTGCGGCGCGTGGCCGAAGCTGGATGGTGGCTGGTAGTTGGTAGTGGAACGGTGTCGTTCTGATGTGCCCTGCTTCTTTTCCATCTGCGCTGGAAAAGGTCAACACAGATGTAGCCAGCTCCCGCAGCGCGTGCTGCGTGGCTGTTCGACCCTCACGATAGTCATGCGGGTTAACGCAAGTCAGTCTTGCGTGACACTGATCGGCATGAGCGGCCCGTACGTTCATGCATCTAACGTGACTGCCTGCCGGCTCGCGCCTTCGCTCTAGGCTGCGCAGGCAGATTATGTTTCTGCTTAGGGCGCAAGTTATAGCGGGACGCGGGGTTCGCCGGCTGATCGCAGCGCTCGTTATCCGACTGCGGCGCGGGTCGGGCTGTATCCTCTACCCACTCATCTCGCTGCACGTGGCGTTTCAGGTCGCATACGTGCACCGGTCCGCCTGTCGGTTTCGACCGCAAGTCCTCGAGCCTGTTAACGAGCGAGGAAAGTTTCTCTCGCACACGGAACGGCCCGATCCATTTCGGCGCCAACGAGGCCGCAAACTGTTTGCTTGCGTCGCTGAGAACGTGCTGGCGTCGAAGCACCAGATCGCCCACTTCGTAGTGAACATCCCGATGCGAGCGGTCGTACTGTGCTTTCTGCTGCGCCCTCGCGGTGCTCAGGTTGCGGCGAGCCTTGCGTAAGGCCTCCGTCATCTTAGCGCGCAGCTGCGTCGCGTACTCAGCTCGTGCTGACGAAGCGACTGGCGTCTTCCTGCTGTCCGAAAGAATCCGGTCCATCGGATTTAGCAGCTCTCTACCCAGATTGAGAGAAGACGGCGCACACCCAGTCGAGCGGTTAACGGTCGAACGCAAAGCAAACGCGATCTCCGGCAGATAGGAGTCCCAATCTTTGTGCCTCTCAGAGTACGCGACAAGCAAGTGCTTGACGTTGCGATTGACTCGTTCCGTGGGGTTCGACTGAGCATGATAGGTGGTCGTTTTCTTGTGCTTAATGCCGAGTGCAGCGCACGAATCAACGAACACCTTCGTAGTGAAGTAGGACGCGTTGTCCGTTATCAACTGCTCTGGGAAACCGAACCTGGTGAATACGTCCATCAGCTTCTCCATGATCACTCGTGCCGTCAGCTTTCTAAGGGGGAAAAGTTCAACCCACTTGCTGAAGTGATCCGTGACCACCAGCAGGAACTTGTTCCTACTCGGTGTCATAGGATACGGTCCCATGATGTCACACGCCGCGATTTGCCAGGGAGTCTGGCTGTTAATCGGGTGCATGAGACCGGGTGGTCGTCCGCCTCGGGGCTTCACACTTTGGCACACATGGCACGAGCGGGCGTAGCGTATTACGTCCCTTTTCATGCCAAGCCAGGTAGCAAAGCGACACAACTTAGTGTAAGTCTTGGGGCCGCTTGCATGCCCAGCGATGCGCGAGTCGTGAAAGTAGCGTAGCAGTGCTGCTTTCAATACTCGCGGTATCACCACCTTGAACGCCTCGTTTGTGTCGTTCTCGGAGGTGTTATACCTCAGCAGGACGCCATCGGAATCCAGCAGATACGAATCCATCGCGCTCACAGCACTACCAGCTGTTTCCGAGCGCTCCGCACCGACAGCAAAACCAGCTGTCTCCGTGTGCGCGGCGGCCCTGCCGCCCGGCTCCCGGAGCCCGTCGAACACCTTTCGACAAAACGGATCCTTCTGCTGAGCTTCGAGCAGCTCCTTTCTGCTGAACACGATCCCCACGGAACTCGCGTAGTCCTCGTGGTTCACGCTCTCGCCCTGGATCAACGGTTGGTCCGCGTTCCTTACATGGGCTACGGCTCGGGCCTGTCCCTCACTCTCTCCGGCTGTCGGTCGGTCGGTCGCGTGACCTTCCTCGCACTGGAAAGGCGCTCGCGAGAGTGCGTCAGCCACAGCGTTGTTTTTCCCTTTGCGGTAGCGCACGGTGAAGTCGTAACGCTGCAGCAACAGGGACCAACGCGCTAGGCGGCCGCTCGGCTCGCTGAGTCGTCTCAGCCAGGTGAGCGCCAAGTGATCCGTCTCGATCACAAATGCCACCCCATCGACGTAGTAGTCGAACTTACGCAGAGCAAAAACTATCGCGAGACATTCCTTCTCTGTCACCGAGTAGCTTCTCTCTGCCGGCGTCAACGAACGGCTCGCGAAAGCTACCGGACGGAGAACGCCTTCATGCTCCTGAAGCAACACTGCTCCTAAGCCCAGGTCGCTTGCGTCGGTTTGAATCACAAACTCCCTGTTTAGGTCGGGTAGCTGCAACTCAGCCGTGTCAGCGAGCACTTTGGTGAGGTTGCGCAGTGCATCCTCTTGCTCGTGACCCCAACTCCAGCGCTCGCCTTTCTTCAAAAGCTTTGTCAAAGGCGCCTGCAGCGCTGCGCAATCTTGGATGAACTGGCAATAAAAGTTCACCATTCCCAGGAAGCGCCTGAGACCGGCTATATCTGTGGGCGACGGAAACATAAGCAAAGCCTCAAGCTTATCGTCGCACGGCAGAATGCGGCCTCTGTCGATCGTGAACCCCAACAGTGTTATTCGGGTCGCGGCGATCTGTGCCTTATTCGGGTTCAAAGTGATTCCCGCGGACCTCAGCCTCTCTAGGACGTCCCTCAAGTGGTGCAGGTGTTCCTCGAACGTTTTCGAGTACACCACGATGTCGTCTAGGTACGCGAGCGCATGTTGCCACTTCGCATCTCCCAGAACACGGTCCATTAGGCGCTGATAAGTAGCGGGTGCTCCTGCCAAACCAAAAGACATTCTCTTGAACTGGAAAAGGCCTTTGTGACAAGTGAAAGCAGTTTTCTCCTTGTCCCGCTCATTCATTTCAACCTGAAATTTTCCGCGGCTAGCATCGAGCGTTGTGAAGTACTTCGCCCCACCTAGGTTGGACACTAGGGAAGAAATGGTTGGTAGAGGGTAGGCGTCTTTCCTCTTAACCTCATTCAGCTTGCTGTAGTCCACGCAAAGTCGATATGTATCGTCTTTCTTTGGAACCAAGACTACCGGGAAGCCCCAAGGGCTGTTAGACCTCTCAACAACGCCAGTGTCGATAAGTTCGTCTAAGGCGCTGTCCAGTGCTTTTCTCTTGGCCAAGCTAATTGGTCTAGGATTGCACTTCCAAGGCAGTGCGTCACCCGTGTCTATTCGGTGCCTGACTAGGGTAGTGAGGCCCGGGCGGTCAGTGAATGTCGCGTTTTACTCGTAGAGGAGCGATGACAAACGTGCCTTCTCCCTCTCCGTCACGCTGTTCACTTCCGACAACAAGGGGTGCGCTGACCTTCCCTGCGCGGCAGAGCAGTTTTCTACCGCGGCACCCTTCTCCCTGCCCTCTCCCTCAGCGGCGATGGTCCGCTCGCCTCCTGGATCTCGGGCTGGCGGGGTGGATTTGTCACGGTCTCCCCCCGTTCGCGCCGCGTTCGGAGTCTGAATAGTCTGCGACGCCGCGGGCGCTTTCACGAAAGGCTTCAAGGCGCCTCTGTAGCCTCCGCTGCTGATGTCTATCACAATACCTGTCTTGGCTAGGAAGTCTCGTCCAAGAATTACAGGAACGGATAAACAGGGAAGATGAACGAGGCGTTGTCGCCGCACGCGTCTTTCCCAGCGAACCACTATCCTAGCTGCACCGCTTGATTGCGCTGTGCCGCTCGCGAGGCGAAAAGTGGTATCGCACTCTCTCAGCCGGATTTTGTTCTCGCGGAGATGGTTTAACACCTCGTCACCGAACAAGGAAGCGCTTGCTCCTGTATCTAGTAACGCGGTGAATTTCTTTCGAGCTATCGTCAGCTCAATGAACGGCGCTGACAGGTTTTCCGGGGTTTTCTGTGTACGCTGCGCGGAATCGAAGGTCGATCACCGGCGGCTTTGGCCGTTTCCCGACCGTGTTTGGTCACGGGCGGGAGGGCGGCCACACTCGCGGGTGAAGTGTCCCGGCTGGTCGCACCGGTAGCAACGGTTGCCCGGGCCCCGACGGGCTAGGCGCTGGTCGCCCCGTTCCGGTCGGTCATCTCGAACTCGCGGCGCGGATGGTGGGGGCCGCGTGTCGGCCTCGCGATCTCGCCTCGGTTCGTTCCGCTCTGCGGCAGCGTGTGCTGTTCGCAACGCGTAGCTGAATGGGTCCAAAGCGCGGTCGGACAACTCCCAACCCCTTGGGACACGCTCGTCAGCAAACTGTGCTGACGCTTCAGTTCTAGATGGACTGCGCGCTGAGCTGCCATTCCACGCGCAGCGCGGCTCAAGTGACAGCGATGCGGGTGGGGGCGGCCGATACGCTCGCGCAGAGAGGATGTCTCCCTGAATGCGCTTCGCTTCAGCTGCCAGCTCATCCAAATCTCTGAACCTGACTCCTCTCAGGTAAGCCGTGAAAGTCGGGTGCGCTTGTCTCGTGACACGCTCAACTTTCTCCGTGTTCGTGGCGCGAGGGTCAGCGAGGTGATAAAGTTCGTCCATCGCTCGGACGTACTCTAACAGAGACTCGTCGGGGTGCTGGGTTCGGAGCTCCAGCTCTCTCCTCAAACGCCACTCATAGTTTGCGGGAAGGAATTCGTCGCGGAAGCTTGCGCAAAACTCCTCCATTGTCCTCGCTCGGTTGCCGGCTAGTCGGTACCAGCGGGCCGCTTGCTCCGTCAAAGAAACATGCACAACACGCGCGAGCATTTCGGCGTCTGCGATTCCTGTCACTTGCTGATAATGCAGCAGACGGTCGAGGTACTCATTTGCTCCCGTAATGTCGTGGTACCCCGTGTAGGTAGGCAAGTCTATCCTAACACGTGGTGACTGGGCCGGGGCTTGCAAATTGTTTTGCAAAATACCCGCTAGACTCTGCATAACCTGCATTGCGTTCTGCAAGAGCACCTCGGATGATTGCGGACTAACGCCCCCGGAGTTGGGCGCAGCCGCTGATGGCGTCGAATGATGAGGCCTAGGTGCCTCATTGTTCGCGCCGCGGAGCGGCGAGGCGCCCGATGTGGAGCCCCCCATGTCAGGCCTAAGTCCTACCAACGCGTCAGGGGATGTTACTCGGCTATTCCGCGTGGAACGCCCAAGATTCACAAATTCAAACCTTTCCAACGGCGCGTCAAGTAGGGAGCCCTGGTTATGTGCCGCTGGCTCTGACAGCATAAACAAAGACTGCAAGTCACTCCTGTCGGCTGCCATCATTTGTTAGGGCGACGGTAGTCGTTCGCTCCAACAAAGGTCACTGCTCGATTGCCTAGTTCGCCCCACGTTGGGCGCCAAGATATGGGGTCACTCTGCGTCCAGCCGGCCGGGAAGGCGAGCTTCCGTGCAAGCTACACGCAGGCGTTATTCAAGTACGCAACACGTTTCCCCAACCTGTGGCGCAGAGTCGCAGCCACGGCAGGTCCGGACGAAATAGGCAACGGCAGGGCACGCTAGGAAATAGTTTATTATCCTAACGCGAGGTAAAGCACACTGCGGAAGAATGTTCTATCCGTAAAATAGATGTTCAGTAGCTCACCAAGTCGTTGACGTCGACCGGCGTTGATGTTCGGGGGCCGGCGGGCAGCGGAAGGGGCCCGTGGGGCAGTTAGGTAAGGTCCGGCCGTGAGAGTCGCTTCCCGCCGCGCGTTCCCCCCTTTTATCCCTTCGGGCATTGCCTCCCTGGCAGCAAATCGTTACCGTCAAGCTTAGGCGTGCTACCCTCTCCGCAGAAGGCAGCGCGCTGCCGTGACGTCACGTCCGTGCTGGGGCGGAAATGAGCAGAGTCGCGGGGGTGCCTTCTCTCCACATTCCTGGTGGCCAGCGCGCCCGTGTAAGTCACGGTCGCCGCTGGCGCGGGGGACGAGGAGGGGATACCAGTGTATTCCACAATCCAAAACATTCTTTATTAAAATTCAAGCACCAGACGGCAGTAATCGTTATACACGTTACTCTATAAATATGCAATAGATATATAAAATACTTAAGAAAATACAGACACCATAAAAATGCACTAGAATAGAGATGAAAATTACCAACTGTAATTACAAAACACTATTTGAAAATATTTTCGTTAAAGGTAAGGCAAGCAAGGACGACACCAAAAAAAAGAAAAACGTGACTATCAAAAACAACAAAAATACAGTTCTTTATAAGCACGCTAAATATCACAAGACGAACAAACTAGAGACGAACAACGAAGATTTGCGTATATTGAATTACACTGCTCAGCGTTTCATTGGCAACGTGGCGGCTGGGAGGCGACACAACGAACTTATTGGAACTATTCATGTACAGCACAAGCAGTCCTCTTTTAAAATGGTATCTTTGGCGCCTTCGCTTTGGCGAAATCAGATATAGTCTGTTCGAAGGATACATCGCGGAGGAGGTCACTTTCACTGGACATGATAGCAAGCGAGTTCACCTTGTCATCAATGAGGCTCGAACGAAGGCGATTTTTTTATCAACGACAACTTGGAAAACGATCGTTCGGTCTCAATGTTTGCCACGGGTATGCTTAAGTACGTTCGCAAAGCAATAGAAATGTTCGGAAACACATCAACAAGCTTTCGTTTGTGCAGCAACTTCATTATTCCCAGGGGACTCGTGTCCTGACACACAAAGTTGTGCAGAAAGTTCGCAAACTGAACGATTTCAGCGGAAAATGCTGGCTCCAAATCATTTTTGTAGGTTTCACCAACTTCTCAGCCAGCTGTGCCAGAGAGGCCTCGCTCCCAGCTTCTGTCAGCAATTTTAACAGTCCGAACCTTTCGCGGAGTTCAGTGTAGGCAGCCTTTCGCACTCGCAAAGCAGAGCCTAGACTGTCAAGTACAACATTGTAGGTCTCTAAGATAAACTTTTTTTCTACCTTGAATATCGCTTTTTCCGTCCGGGTGCTTACTCAAAGCGATGCGTTCGCTCTCATCTGATAACATTGATTGGTACTTAGCGTGCGTGCACTCTCTTCGAAGGTATCAAAGAGAGGCCGCAAAGAATTAGCAAAGCCTTCTAGAGAGCTCATCAGGTCTACAGCAGTTCTACAACAATGATCGCCTGGGTATGACCACGTAGCAGCTGTGCCGTTAAAGTACGTCTCTTCATCTAGATCTGGCGAGTTGGCTCACATTATAAATCATATGTTTGAAACGGGAGTGTTCCCAGACGACTTAAAAATTGGTCGTGTGTGTCCTATTTATAAAGGCGGTGACAGGAATGAAATTTCCAACTACGGGCCTATTTCTGTATTACCTGTATTATTAAATGTATTTTCGGGTGAGATTAACAGCAGATTGCAGAACTTTTTCGACAAACATAACATTATAGCTTCTACTCAGTACGGCTTCTTAAAGAACAGGTCCACCGAACAAGCACTGCTCAGAATTAGACAAAATTATCGATAATATTGAAGAGCAAAGATACACCTTCGGTTTGTTTCTTGATTTTCGCAAGGCGTTTGACTGCGTACAGCATACCATTCTCCTCAATAGGTTACATGCCTAAGGTTTGCGCGGAATAACCCTGGATCTCCTCACAAGCTATTTAGAAAACCGCTTACAGTATGTTCGAATAAACGAGAATTGTTCTGACAGGCTAGCCATAACCCAAGGTTTTCCGCAAGGTTCCATCTTAGGACCTTTATTATTCTTAGTTTACATTAATGATATATCCCAAATAATAAATTCACCTGATCTTGTAATGTACGCAGACACACGAACGTTTTTTTCACTGCCCCTTCACTGCCTGCCCTGGAAAGTATGACCAACATTTACCTGACTAGATTACATATGTGGTTGCAGGCAAATAGTCTGACCCTAAACGTGAAGAAAACTACCTACATTATATTTAGGCCTATCAACGTTGTTGAACGCTAGCAGTCAGTATTCATTACGGTAACACAATAATTGATAGAGTCAGCAGTCTCAAATTCCTCGGTGTCTGGTTTTCTGAAACTTTCTTGGAATATTCACGTTACTAATCTTATATCTGATCTGTGTAAAACAGTTGGTTGCATTAATAGAATCTCCCATCTCCTACCTAAATGGTTGAAGTTATTTATGTACTATGCACTTTTTTATTCCAAATTGTCTTATTGTTGTCTCGTCTGGGGCACTACGACTAAAAGCAATTACAATAAACTGATACTTGTACAAAAGAACGCATTTTAGCAATCGAAGGTTATCACGGTCATCCTCAATATTTCGCTACAGCACCACTCTTTATCAAACACAGTTTGCTTAAAGCGGATCAGGTATATTTTTATCGTTTGTTCCAACACATCTACAAAAACCGTCTGTATAACACCATTCCAGACAATTCCTCATCACAGTATAGCCACCGAGCACATAGGAAACTAGTTCCTAGGACGCGTACCAACTACGGGAAACAGCAAATATCATCTGTCAAGCACCTACCGCCCTAAATAATTTTTGGAATGATCTTGATTTTAGTGTTTCTCTAAAACATTTTAATGCAATAACCAAGCGCTGCTTAATCCAAAATGACATGTTAAATCCTTAAAACTTTTGTGCACCGACGTTATGACACAATCTTAGCATACCTAATAAATACTGCCCCTTTTTGTGCTTGAACAGTATTAATACAATTGAAAAGTGTTGTGTATTTCATCTATTTGTTTTCTGTGCGCAAGCGAAGCCTGGTTTTATGTCATGTTTGTTGCTCCGCCGTGATCACGTTTCGTACAATGTGTGAGCCTCCTTCTCTTTGCTTTGTTTTGTAAAACGTTGAATGTTTGATTTGTACATGTTCAATTTTTTTACCTCTGCACTGTACTGCAAACTGTACAGGGAAGCTGAGGCCTCGTCAGGTGCTACAGGCTTTTTGCCTCAGCTTCTTTTTTCTTCGTAAGGAAGAAATAAAGTCTTCGAAGTTTGAAGTGTCTAGGCCTGGTTTCTGAAGTGCTACGCTCGTTTTGTCAAAGCGTTCCCAGATTTCACTCCAGAAAGTCGCCATGAATGCAGTCTCTAGTTTTGTCATTTTCTTGAAGAGAGAGTGTGCTTCGTTCCTAGTGTCACCGTTTTCTTCCTCAATCTTTGATATAGCTTCAAGGCAACACAAGACTGCATTGAAAATTTTCAGAATGACCTTACATGATTCAGCGTGTCTTGACCACCTGGTCTCAGAGAGACTTTTCAAAACAAGCTGCTGGCCAGTTCAGCCCATGCTGTCCAAAAGATACCTCCATCGCTTAGGTGAGGCAGCAAAGAACACATACAGTCTCTGAATTACAGTGAAAAATTTCACTGCCTCAAGGCAACTGTCAACGCCACACGCGCCAACTAAGTTCAGTGAATGACCAGCACACGGGACGTAGACTTCCAATTCGTTCAGGTGTTTGATTTGAGCTTGCAGTCCTTTGTATTTTCCTGACATATTACTCGCATCTTGGCCCCTACAATCTTAAAAGAACGTCTTGCTGCTGGGCAAGTTGGTAATTGTACATCTTTGGTTACAGGCGCGAAAACAGACACAACACAAGGCCCTTCCGTCCCGTCCTTCTGCCTTCTGTTGGGTCTGTTTTCACGTCTGTAACCAAAGATGCCCTGACAATCATCAATTGAGATGCCATTGGTCGTCAAGAGGGACATCACGGTATCGAAAAGATATAAGCCGGTATGCGATTCGATTGGAACAAATCCAAGAAAGCGTTCGTACACTTTCCCATTTAAATAGTATCGTAAATCAACTGAGAGCTGATCAACGTGAGTAAGGTCTGGAGTCGAATCAACAATTAAAGAGAAGTACTTTGCGCGTTTCACTTCGTCAACGAGACGTTCCTTGACAGCCTTTGCCATATGCTCGATAAATTCATCACAAATGGTTTTTGACAGATAGGATGGGTGACCTTTACCTTTGTGCCCGTAGCGTTTGAAGTGCTCCTTTAGAAAGGGATCAAGCATGGCAATGGCCTCAAGCACTCCCATATAATTGCCAATTCTCGGTGAACCAAAACTCTCACTGCCCCTAAACGCCAGGTTGCGCTCAGCTAGAAGCTTGACTACAAAGATTACGCGCTTCACCACCCTGTCCAGTAAGCGGTCGCAGTGACAAGATGCGTAACAAATTTAATCGCACTCTGGGCGACATGCTGGCGATGTACGTTGTTGCCAAACACACGAACTGGGACCTCGTTCTACTCTATATTACGTACGCCTACAACACGATACTCAGTATATCACCAGTTTCTCTCCATTTTTTCTGCTCTACGGCCGACATCCATCCGCTCCCATCGACACAGTTCTCCCATACCGCCCTGCCTCATCTGAGTACAACTATTTCTGAAGCTGCCCAGCACGCCGAAGGCTGCCGCCAGATTGCACAGACGCTCACGGCAGACACTCAGGGACGCCAGAAACACCGCCATGACGACGGTCAGCTTGATGCGGATTTCCCACCCGGTTCCCTGCGTTCGTGGTGTCCTTCTATCTTTGTCCGTGTCTCTAGCGCAGTTACCATGTCCATTGAATCTAAAGATCACCAACTAGCCCAGCTGTCTGCTTTAAATGCTTTAAATCCCTCGTCTGACTGTGGATTCCTTCCACTGCTCCCGGCCTCTTAAAGAAACTTCTTTCGAAATACTATGGCCCCTACCGCGTCCTGGAGCGCACATCCACCGTGGACTATCTTATTGAGCCCCTCACACCGTCTTCCGATATTCGCCAACGTGGTCGCGAGACTGTGCATGTCCAACGACTCAAGCCATACTATGACCCGGTTGTGTTGTCGGCACCGTGAGTCGCCAGGATGGCTCCTTTTCTCCCCGGGGCCATTGTAAAGAAGAAGAAGGGCATCATCCTATTATTCTGAGGAAAAAGAAGAAGAGGTAGCCGCACTGCCATCGCTCAGACCGAGCGCCTGCTGACCTGAACAGACGAGAGACTCGGTCGCCGCCGTGGTTTCGCCGCCGCCTGAGCATTAACCTAAGCCCCCGTTACAGTATTTACACTGCATGATGCATGGTACGTTGTATTGTACTGCTGCCGATGGCAAGAAATCAACTACTTCGGGCAAGCAAAAAGGGAATATAATCCATGAGATAGAATAAGGACAGGAGGAAGTCCGGAATTACCTGTGCTCTCAACTGTAGCCAGGTGAGCCGTGGGAAAGCAGGACTGCATGGCGCTCAATGGATGGAAGCCGGGGACGTCGCGGAACCTGCCTGAGGAGTCGCTGGCCCGCAGGGCGCACACCCCTCATATCTAATGTTCTTAGAACATTGCGAAGCGCGCGTCTGTCGCAATCTTGCTGCGGAGCATTTCGAGAGATGTTTCGTTAGGGTGAAACAGATCTTGGAGTGTCCAGCCTGCGCGGTTTCTGGTCATTTTTCCGACGAGCCTTCGCCGAACGGTACCTCCTTGAATAACGTTGACAGATTTCAAATAAGGCCGTGCTCTTCTTCTCCATTATTTCCGCAAGAAACACAGCTCACTAGGTTCCTGCGTGATGCACACGTGCACAGTGACTTTGGGAGTAACACAGCAGGCATGACTGACCGGATATATCCAAATGACAAGCACGTGCGTTGATGAAATGACAACTGGAACAAGGGGAGTATCAGACTTGGCGAGCAACTTGTGAATATTAAAAAAAAAACTGCGCTTGAAGGCACAGACACGTGCGCACTTACAAGATAAAATGGCATGCGTCTGTGCGATGAAGGCGGCGGAAATAGTTTCTTACGGCAGTTTAAAAAAAATACGATTTATGCCGCCTTCATCGCACAGACGCATGCCATTTTACCTTGTAAGTGCGCACGTGTCTGTGCCTTCAAGCGCAGTTTTTTTTTACTGCAGTTTCAATGGCAGATGCCGGGGCTAGCAAAAATCTTTTCCTTCCGCTTTACTATTATTTTAAAAAAAAACCACTACCTACACTGCAGTTTCAAGAATTATCGGGAAAGAGGTTTCTTGTAAATCTTCGCAACGGCGTTCTTGTCTGTTATGTCAAGTTTTCACATATATTATGGAGCCTAGATTAAATTTTAAAGGAAACAGGTGTGAAGAAGACGACGTGGATTAATCGAAGAATAAAGAAGAGGAAGAAGAAGCATTCGATGAGGTGGAGAGAAATGCTTGGTGGAGAAGCATTCGGTGAGGTAGAGAGAGATGATTGGTGGAGAAGAGAAGAAGACGACGACACGGATTACGTGTACTAATGCCAAGGCTATAAAAGGGCGAGCGAGAGTGAGGCACGGGGGGAACAGCAGAAAAGCAGAGGCTCCGGTGGGTCAGGGTGGAAGAGAGCGACGCCGGCTACTGCTCCGGTGAGCTCGCGTTCTACGGCATCGCATCGTGGACTGCCTGCCGTGCCTGAGCCCTTTCCGGGGAGCCAACGGAGGACGCTACCGCCTGCTACGGCCAAGGGTGTCTCCAGCGCAGTTGCCACCCATCCGGGTGGTGTCCCCAACGCCAACATCGGCATCACCTCCACGAGCGCTTGGACCTGGAGCTTATACGACGCAGCCAGCGACGCCGTCAGCGACGCCAGCCCAAGCACGTGGAACGCCGCCTCGACGCCGGCTACTGGATCCATACAACGCCGCAGTCGCACCGAAGCAACCGTGAGTACGAACGCCGACCAATAATAGTAGAACGCTGGTAGTAGTAGTAGTCGCTGGAAGCAGTGCGCCCGGGTCGTGTGTATTTATAGTTTTTGTGTTTTGTGTTTGTTTTGTTAGTTTTGTGGTCTAGTGTGTGTGTGTCACGTAGGGTGTATTAAATGTGTGTCTGTGTGTGTACACCTGTCGCCTAGTCTATTCTTTCGGTCCGAGTGTTCTCCGGGGAGATCCGTGACAAAGATAAGTGGCGAGCCTGCCAGGATTCATTTTCTTTTTTTCTTTTTGCTTTGTCTCGGATTTTTCCGATCTCTCGACGGCAGAAAGTATGCATTTGGCAAAAACGTTAGAACTGGAGCTCAAGCTAGGGTTAGGCAAGGAAGAGGCGATGTGTCTCTGTGACGAGGAGAAAGAAGAGGCAAAAAGGCAGAGAGAGGTAAGGGCGCAAGCACGCGCAGACGCTCGCGAAGCAGAAAAGCGCGAGGCGAAAAGAGCTCGCGAGGCAGATGAGCGAGAAGAGAAAAGAGCTCGCGAGGCAGAAGAGCGAGAAGCGAAAAGAGCTCGCGAGGCAGAAGAGCGAGAAGAGAAAAGAGCTCGCGAGGCAGGAGAGCGAGAAGCTAGAAGAGCTCGCGCGGCAGAAGAGCAGGAGAAAAGAAGGGAAGAACGGGAGGAGTTTATTTTGTGGAAACAGGCGCATGTCGTGGGAGGATATGAGGAGATCACGGACAATGATCAGCGTTCCTTAGCGGGTACAGAATCTCCTAGACCGGCCAGAGTTTGCCCAAGAAAGCTGATGGCTCCATTTGATGACAAGAGAGATGATTTGGATGCATATCTGCAACGATTCGAGCGGATAGCTTTGGGGCAAGGCTGGGAGCGCAGTGAATGGGCCACGGCATTGAGCATGTATTTAGTCGGAGAGGCGCTGAATGTGTTTGGAAGGATGCCTGTTGCTGATTCCATGGACTACGAGGAAGTCAAAAAGGCGCTCCTCCAAAGATTCAGACTTACGGCAGACGGTTTTCGTGAGAGATTTCGCACCGCGAAACCCGAGGATTCGGAAACCGCTAAGCAGTTTTCCTGCAGGCT